>NW_026067914.1:10338504-10425061 GCF_014885135.2 Alexandromys fortis | reverse complement strand
TACATCCTGGTTGCAGTTTCGCCTCTCTCCTCTCCTTTCAGCTCCTCCACCCACACCGACCTATGTTGCCACCCCTCAATCCTCTCCTCCCCCATTTCTGTTTAAGAAGGTTCAGGTCTCCCACTAGTATCAAAAAAAAACAAAAAACAAAAAACAAAAAACACAGCATATCAAGTTGCAGAAAGACTAAGCACCTCCCTATGTATTAAGTCTGGGCAAGGAGAACCTGTATGAGAAGCAGGATCCTAAAAACCAGTAAAAGAGTGGGAGACAAACCTTGTTCCTACTGGTAGAGGTAATACAAAAGATTAAGCGACAAAGCTACATATATGCAGATTTCCTAGGTCATTCCCTTTTAGGCCTAGAAAGTTCAGTCCCTGTAAGCCACTGTGAGCAAAGTTTAGTGGGTTCTTTGAGTTTTCTTGTGGGGTCCATGACTCCTCTGACCTCTATAATCATGTATTCCTCATTTCAGCAGGATTTCCCAAACGCTGCGTAATGTTTGACTGTGGGTCTCTTTGTTCCCATCAGTTGCTGTATGAAGCCTCTCTGATGAAAATTGGGCTAGGCACAAAAACGAGCACATCCCACAGGCAGGATAGATGGTAGATCGAAGGTTATGTGGCTGGCTTGATTTCCCATTCCTTCTACTTAAACCCTTACCTGGTCACTGCAGATGGTTAATTCAGACAGACTACATGTCCCACTGTTTCTAGGAGTCCTAGCTGGGGTCATTCCTGGGTAGAATGGGTAGCTGGGTAGATTCCTGGGATTTTCCCTTGTGACAGGTTTTTAACCTCTCCCCAAAAAGCTCCCAATTTCTTTTGAGTACTCTCTCCCTCCTTCCCTTCCTCCAAATCCTCCCAGATCATTTCTACATCCCTGTTCAGTCAGCTTCCGGTTCTTTCTCATTTGCTATAAAAACAAAACTCAAAACAAAGCAAAGAAACAAACAAGAACCCTCCAAAGAAATAAGTAGAAAGAAAAGCACCAAACACAAGCAAAACAAAACCAAAATAAAAAGCATAAAAATTACACAGAATTCTTTTTCATTGATTTACTCTCCTGAACATGAAGGAGGTCTGCCCTGTAGTGTGGTTGATAGATTCAATGACTCTCAATTGACGAGAAAGAATTTTTCCTTTCCAAACAGATATCAATAGCAAACATCTCCTGAGATACTTGTACTGTCTTTGTGTTCATTCCTCCTTCTCAGTACTTGTATTGTTTTTCAGTTTAAAATGGTAGAAATTCAAATATATTTTTAATATATTAAAAACTGAGAATGTATTTATTGAAGTTCAGGTTAAACGCTCTCTCTCTCACACACACACAAACATATACATTCATAATTACCATTTCTCATTTAAAACAATTATTTATGAAACAATTGATTTGGGGCTCTTCTTTATCTCTGCAGCATCTTTGACAGACACTGCATTTATTCAAATACAATGCATCGTTTGATAAATCTTGCAAAAACTTAGTTTATTGTCCACAACTATATATATATAATACTGTATATCCCGAGTCAATGTCATATTCTATGAGTAGACATTAATAGTTCAATAAACATTTGTCCACACTTAAACAATCGAAACAGAGGAAGAAAATTCATAGCAGAGTTCATCCCTAGAGCTATCTCAGATTACATCGGTGTCTTCTACAGTTACTTCTGAACCACTTTTCCCTGAGTAAATCGTGTTTTACACTCAGAGAGATAAAACACTTCTGCTGTGAGATCTACTGCTCCAAGGAAGTAAGTAAAATGAAATTCATTATTATAAATATCAGTTTATTTCATAAAAATACAAAAATATAAATATACACTTATAAAAATATGAGTGAATTAACACAAAGACGTCTTTCAGCTAAATAAATATGGCAGTAAGAGTCACTCCTAGATCATTAGGTATATTTCTTTCAATTAATTTACAAAGCCGTTGCACAATGTATAATTTCATAGTATATGTGACTGACAATCAGTTAAGAAAACATTTATAAATTTCCTATACTAAGACAAGGCACAAAAAGCCTTTGAAGATTTTTTATTGATTATTAATGTCATATATTTTTCCAAGCTCAATAGGCAAAGAGGGTGAGATGTTGTTATTACTGTTTTAAAATCTATGTCGTTCATACTCATTCACAGAAACTTACTGATTAAACAAAGCCTTACTAAGACAACACTTATGTATTGTTTGGAGTTGATTTTTAAAAAATTCCTCCAAAAAAAGAATAAAACAGGCCACTCAATCTGGTATCAAAGGGTATTTCCACTCGTTAGTGTGTTCAAGCCACACAGGACTCAGTCGCGGTCACTCTCATCACCCCCATACAGGTCTGCGAGTTTTTTGAACCGCGGGCCCCAGTCGCTGAGGTAATCATAATCCTGGTTACAATCAGCAGTGAGAGATTCTAAGGAGCTGAGCGAATTGGCTACAGAATCGTTCCCTTCATAAGCGTAAGTGGCCAGGGAGTCGTAAGGAGGTGCACTTGGGTCTGAGTCGTTTTCTTTTAATCTCCGGTGGATGAAATCTTGTACATCAATATTTTCCCACAGGGGTACAGTCCTTCTTATCTGAAAAATAGTTTCAGGCATGACATCTCTTCTAAGTTTGCTGTCTTCTCTTGCTTCCGGGTTCCTCAATGTGCCGATGTCAAAAGCCTGGGTGTCTTCCTCTCCACCACCTTCATCATTATAGGTCACAATATTATCCCGGACGTCATCCTTTGAAATGATCAGAGGCTCCTTTTTTCGTTGCCTCTTCAATGCAGCAAACAGCACGATTAGAGCTGTTGATGAAGGATGAAGTGATTCAATCAGTAAGATTCATGATTAGAGAGTATATACATAATTCTAGTGTATGTGAAATTTAGATGAACATCTGAAGACATGGGTAACTATCCAATTAGAACAATAAAGGAAAACACTGCACCATTTAAAATAAAAACAGTAAAATTAAAGTAATAATTAAATTAAAGCATTAATTACCTTTCAAAGCCTGTTGATTTGGGGTATTAAAGATATTATTTGTGGCCGGGCGGTGGTGGCGCACGCCTTTAATCCCAGCACTTGGGAGGCAGAGGCAGGCGGATCTCTGTGAGTTCGAGACCAGCCTGGTCTACAAGAGCTAGTTCCAGGACAGGCTCCAAAACCACAGAGAAACCCTGTCTCGAAAAACAAACAAAAAAAAAAAAAGAAAAAAGAAAAAAAAGATTTTTTTAATTTTTTTAATTATTTGTGAATTACTGCATTTGTTCAACTAAAAATAACTGCATTCTTCTTCTTACCGAACATACATTTATCTCAAATTTTAAAAAAAATAATTATTTAGTCATTTCTATGAGTAAAAATTAAGGGCATGTTTGTAAATAGTCTCTCATATAGATTCATATTAATGGACACTTTATATATACATATATTTATTTTACACATATACAATATATAATGTGTCTAATGATTTTATTTTGTTAAATATTGAGCCAACATTTATTTAAATTGCTTTATTTAATGGTTTCGAAATTTGTGGAAAATCTGAAATGCAACTTTTGAGACCTAAGTTTAATATCCAAATTTCAAACCAAGTTTAATTTGCACTCATGCATCAGGCAGCTACAATTGGATTTTTCTTATTGAAACCATTCATAATTAATAAACTTACATTCAGATTTTGAAACCAAAATTATAATTTTGTTTTATTAATATATTATTCTATTTTTAAATTTGTGTATGTTTCCATGGATGTAATTAAGCATTTCTTCATATAGTCAATCACAGCTTTTCTCAGAGAAGTTGGATTAAATTTAATGCATATATTTGACAATCTTCTTTTCCTACTGTTTATACAATAAGATTCATTCTCTATATATGAACATTTATTTATGTGTGTGGAGTCTGCAAGTTAATATTGAGGTTTACATTTGTCATTTTTTTTATGATGTGAATTAGGGTCTCTCACTGAACTCAGAAATCACTATTTGGTTAGATTGATTTTCCTTTATGTCTCCCTCCTAACTGTTGTGCAAAGGGCAGGAGAGGTTAAAGATGTGCTCACACAACACAACATATTCCCTGTGTGTTGGTTTTCATGTTCCGAGATTTGCATGAGAAACATTGTACCAAGAAAGTCATCTCCTTGACTCCTATAAGACGCTTTAAGAAAATTAAAAATCTATATGACTTCTAAATTATGAAATTGATATTAAAACTAGATCAGTCATCTTATATATGCAAGAGAAAAATAAAAACAAAACTAAATCAGAATATAATAAAAATATATTATAAGAAAAAAATTATGAAGAAAAATAATCAAATCTGGAAATTTTCTCCCAAATTTATTTAAACAGAAAATTGAAAACTACATTTCATCTATTTTAAGAAGTCCAATATTTGCCAAAATTATTTCTGAGCCAGTCTTGATTATGCATGTTTGTAATTCCAGCAAATTAGAACCGCAAGGAGTAAGAATATTTGGATCTGTTCCGGAATGCCTACTGAGATCTTGGCTCAAATGGTAGAAGAAAAAGGAGGTAAGAGCATGCATATTTCTTTAAAAATAACAAAACAATTTAGCTCCAAATTTTCTGTTGCCTTTGTTGTACTCTGATTTAATTTTGCTATCTGGAATTATTTTTCATTGAATGTTCAGCCTTGAACATGATGGGAATACAGCGTACCATTGTATTAAATCTCCAGGTCAATTGCTAAGCTCAGATAAATTCCAATGAAAAACAGATTGGGGACTTAACCTTCTTCAGGTTTTTCTGAGAGCTATTAAAAATGAATAAAACATTACTGTTTTTTTAACTATAATCTTTATTATTAAAGAAAAAGTTTTAAATAGTTGAGTATTCTCTAAGAATGAAGTCATGTACTAGAAATAGTGTTATTTTGAAATTTAAAATTGAATAAATGTACTTTTGTTTTCTAAATGTTGTAAATAGATAATAGATCAGTAAACATATCTTATCTTCCCTAGAAATGAATGAATTTTACCTTACAGGAATAGCTCTTTGAGTCATTAATATCTATTTTCCTTTCTGTTCTGCTAGGTAAAAAATGTCTGCTTCATTTACTGGATAGAAATAAACATTTGATGTACACTAATGTAATGAGGCTATTATATAGAAAATTGCATCAATATTTTCACTAATGTATAACTAGAATGTAGCATTTATTTATATTATGAATATTATATTCCTAAGTACAGGGTTATGTGAGTAGTAAATCAAAAGAAATCATAGACCCTTTTTATAGCATTATCATTTTGATGGATATTTTTAAACTTTATACCATTTCATTAATTTTCTAGACATCCTTTTACTACTATGCATTTTATTCATACAGATTTTATTAGTTATTTTTGGTTTGTTTTACATATACTGATGTTAACCCTAGGACCTTGCAATGCTAAAATATGTTACCCCTGAGCTATACTCACAACATTCTTCTAAATTAAGATGGTACGGTAATTTAATCTCTAAGATTTATCATAGTGCCAGAGGGTCTCTAAGGCCAAAATTTACAAAATTCTTGCTGTAGGTTTCATTTCCACAATCAAGTTTCAGGCATCCCTAGACTGGACAAAATTTGTGTGTTAAGTGCAAAACCACTCTCATTTTTTTTTTCTCTAAATAGCTGGATGATGCTAAATGAAATAAATGTTCCATTCACTTTTGTCAAAGCCTTAGTGAAGTTCTACAAAGATGTTTGGCCAGAGGGATTTTATCCACAGAGCTTGGAAAGATTTATGGTGAAAATAAGCCAGCACACACGAGCATCAGCATGTCAGCTTGGCAAAGTCTCCTGCCCTTAGTGCAAAATTTTTGGATGAATATTTTATAGAAATAATTTTTTGGAGTGGTTTTCAGTGAAACAACCATTTGATTCCATTAAATATTGTATTGGTGAATGCTTAGATAAAATATATTCTTTCAGAAACATGATTTAATTTGAAAAATATTGAGTGGGGCATTTGTGATTACCCTCTCATAATGACATTATAAATAAAAGCTGAGGTTGTATTGTGTGATTGTGTATATATATATACATATATGTGTGTATCTTATAAAATTTCTCTGAGAAAAATATCTTAAGGTGCTTTCATCAATGCATGATATATTTCTACATATTTTATATTGTTAGTAAAAACGTTTTTAAGGGTGAAAAACTCGTACTTTCAAGATTAGAATAGAGAGTTTTAAGGTAGAAAATCTGCATTAATGCATCAATAAATACATTTTAGAAATGCCATTTGGAGGTGGGGAGACAGCTCAATAAATAACCAGCTTGCTTGACAATAATGACACTAATAGTCCCGATTCCCACCAGACATGCGCAATGCCAGACATGATGATAAAGTCCTGAAATTCTAATTATAGGAGTCTGAGGAGGGACCCAGAGCATCTCTAACTAGCGATGCGGTATATCAGTAAGCTTCAGGTCTTGTAATCTATCTAGTGTCAAAAACAAGGTGGAAATCAATAGATAAAGTCACCTGAGGCTGATGTCAAGGCTCCACACTTAATTATATGTTTAGGTGTGACCTGGACAAGTACACAAAGCCATGCAAACACACAAGGAAAGTGATGCACCTGTTTTCTAGCCATTGCCTAGTTGAACAGATGTAATGGGATTAAATTAAGCCCTTAGAACTGTGGTTATATTACCTTCATGCTATAATTGTAACTCTTCTATTATTATACCTTTGTTTTACAGTTAGACAACTAGTCATTTCTCTCAAAAGCAAACTAGGGGAATATTCTTTTTACATTGAGAATACTATTGTATAATGTTAAATATGTACAATTTCATATAAAATGCCTGGGGAATGGAGAAGACCTTAGGGAGAGGAGGTTTGAGAGATGTGTATCTTACTGAGCAGGATGACGACACAAAGCAAAATTGCAATGAGCGCTCCGGTGCTCAGGCCAGCAGCAAGCATCAGGGCCTCTGCATTGCAGGACTGCATGTTTCCTTGGCTATCACATGCACACACACGGATCGTGAGTGTGCCAGTGCTGCTTTGAATAGGGTAATCATTGTCAAAGATTAAAACTGGCAGTAGGTAGGTGTTCATTTTGGAGCGGCTGTACCCATCTTTTTGAGTTATGATTCCTGCTGTATTATCTGAAAAAGAAAAAAAAAGAATGTCAGAAAAATCATTGTACTCATTTTTTTTCCCATTCATCTATCTTTTCCTCCTTCTCTGGTTCCTCCCCCACATTCTTTCACTCTGTAGTCTTGAGATGTGTTTTTGCATAGCCTAGGCTAGTCTCAACTATCTAGAAAACGACCTTGAGATACTTGAAGTTCCTGAGGTCACTCCCAAGGTGTTGGAATGACGGAAGAGGAGGCAACACCTTGCTTCATGTTCAATTTCAATTCTTCCTCTTAATAATTGACACTTTAGAGTTTTGTAGATATCTTTTACCTTTATTGTCTACAATGGTAAAGTTTGGGTTAAGTGGAAATTCTGGCACTGCCTCAAAGAAGAATTTGTGTCCTCTGGGAGGGTCATCTTTGTCCATGACACTTATTGTCTGAATCAACTGAAATCAAAACATAACCATTAGTTTTGTTCTGCAAAAACATAAACAGAGCTTAGTTTATCTAAGATCTTTTATGTTGCTATAATTTGCTAGGGCAACGTTCTTATTTTTATATAATTAAAATTTTGAACATATATATCGTTTTCAGGAAAACACACCAAAGGTGTTTTTATGGATCTATTGCTTTCAAGTAAGCATTTAATCAATAATGAAAATTATCTCTGAAATAAGGTTTTTTAGGTACTTCAGGGATTGTTTTTCTTCCTGGTGACTTGAACATTGGAAATTGATTAATTCAATTTATAATCTGTTTTGTCATTTTTCTAAAGTTCTAATCTCTTGTACATTTTATTTGCATGATTATGATATTATTTTTTCATTAGAAAAATTTTAAAACATACCCCAGAAAGAACAAAATTAGGTATTAAAGTATAGTAGAATTGAAATTTTGCAATTACAGTAAAAGTTAGATTAAGCCATACTTTTCTAAGTTCTTAATGCAGCAAAACATAAACAAGGAAACAATTTACAATTTGAATATTAAAATATAAATATTTAATACATATCAATGTTTATTTAAAATGTATGCTTAAGACATTACCAAATATAACTCACAATCAGCCTATATATAACTCTATGTGAAAACATTTGGACATGCTGTAAATGTATTTATTTTCCTATACTCATGTTACAAAGAGTTTTTGAAAGTATCATTGTGAGTGCTTTAGTAAGTATACATCAAAGAAATATAATATCAGTATAACAAATTTCATACAAGCAAAGCATTGACTCCTGTCTTGCCAAAGATATGTTTATAAAGTTTATAATGGCTTTATTTACCTGCCCAGATTTTGCATTTTCACAAACAAATGTTTCATAGTACATGGCAAATTCCGGAGCATGATCATTTATATCAAGAATTCTAATGAAGACAGGAATTTGGCTACTTTGTTTTGGGTTATCTGCAAGAAAAACTTGGTGTCAATTTTCAATGCCATTTATAAAGGAAGCTTTAAAGCCACAATCAGCATCAGTAATCAAGTAACTGATCAATCCCTGTGTTCTTTAGCTCATTTGTATGGATGGCAAATATCTTTATTACTTGGCCCCCAAATAAAGCATAATAAAAAGGAAATTATAATTGTGTTTAATAAGGTAAATTTGACAATGCCTATAAGCTCACGTATGATTTTCATGAGGCTAGATGCAATTGAAATCCATTACTACTTGTAAATAAATATAAAACTTATTTAAAATAATTTATTTTTAAATAAAAAATTACATAAAGTAGTAACACCATCTGATTCATTCTTTCATAGATATTACCACTTTTATAAATAATGTCACAAAGAGTCTCTTTTCTGTCTTTTATTTGCTACTATGGTAAAATAGGTTTAGAAGGATATACCTTCAACTTACTTATCTCTGTGGCTGTAATTGTGATGTTGTGCCAAGGGGATGATTCCCTGTCCAGTGGCTTCAGAGTGAAGATAGAGCCATTTTCTGAGTGAATACTGAAAACCTGTTCCATATCAGTATGTCGGTCAACAGAGTATCTGACGGAAAAGAGACTTGTAAATTCAGACCTATCTGACAGGAAAGAGATTTGTAAATTTAGACCTATCTGAAATTACTTACATCGTTCTCTATTTCATCAATTTATAGGAGGAAATTCTCGTATGATATGGCAAAAATATGAGTTGTAAAATGATGACATCTTTTCGGCTTTTTCATCCCTATGAAAACAGTTTGAGGCTCTGACTGTTCCATTATGACCACCTTGTTGGTGACTGTGTTTGGAGCCATTACTTATACTCCTGGGTAGTTGTGTAAACATTAAACAAAATATTGATTGCTTTTTGATTGACTTATTTTTATCATAACCAAGTATTAAAAATTATTGTAGTGAGGACAGGAAAATAAACAAGAACAACAAAGAAAAAACTATCTAGCCATCACTGGGTGCACTGCTCACTTTTCTACGTGTCTCCTCAAAGGCACTTAAAAGAACTTTTGATCTGCTTTGTAAGTGCTGTATACTTTAGTGTCGTTACTTTTTGTTTGTTTGGTTTCACTTTGTAGTTTTGTTCTCTTGTTTGTGTATTTGTTTTCAGACAGGGTTTCAAGTAGCTGGGAATGGCCGCCTCTCATCAAGTAGCTCAGACTTTCTTTAACAACTTGTCTTCCCGCCTTCCTCTTAAAATTAATGAGATTATTTTTTGAGGCATGTTTGTTGATATAGCCCTGGTTGATATCCAGTTTGGAGTTCTCCTACCTTATCCTCAGCATTCCTGGTACTGACAGCATAGAAAGGCAATCCAGCAGCAGTTCTTTTTTTTTTTTTTTTGTCATATGTAATGCATATATGTCCATGAATATTGTTATAGGAAGTATACATTTTATAGAAACAGGAAATTCAGTTTTTTAAGGATTATGTGTTTTTATTTCATGCAATGTATGATAATGTGCAGCATGCATGCTGGGCAATTGTGGAGGCAAGAAGTGGGGTTTAGATGCTCTGGAACAGGATTACCGAAGAATGAGAACAACCATGTTGATGCTGGGAACCAAGCCCCGGTCCTCTATTAAAACATCTCTTTAACTTTGTAAATTGAATTTTGAATTTAATTTCACCAGTTTAATTCAATATGAAAGTACTTGTTAAATTTATTTTGACAATAACTTATAATTATCTCAGTGTTTTTTGATATTGTCTCATTATAGTTTTTGTACTTCTTTAGAAAGTTGAACAGTTTCACCTGAGAGGAGAAAAAGTTAAAAATAAGTGGTTTATTTGTTTATTTACTTTATTTATTTTGTTTTGTTTTAGTGTGGTTTTGAGACAGTCTCACAGAGCCTGTTTTTTTTTCTCCCTGCTTAGCTAAGGCTGACCTTGAAATTCCTATTGTCCTTACTCTTATCTCCAAGTTCTAGAGTAACAAGGGTACCTCTAGACCTAGGAGGTGCTCACTTCTCATAAATACACTGATTATCTCAGTCACCAGTACTATGACCTTCCGAAGGATGGTTGATAACATTATCTAAAACTGGTTTTTAATTTTTTTTTTTCAAATTTTCTCTGACTCCCTTAATTTTACCAAGTGTTGTTACAATTACTTGAAAGATAAAACAAGGCAAAAACATTTCTGTGAAGAATGACATATATATTACAATATATTCATGTTGAGTAAAGTGCAGTCCACAACATTGTGTTGCAAATTTGTCTCTTCCTTGCTGGGAAAGTTCAGTTAATCAATATTTGATCATGTTACAAAAGGTCTTATAACTTTTTTCACTGCCTGTAATGAAGGTCACAAAAGAAAAAAACAGCTCTTTTGTTCCCAATAGCTTTTTCCTAGATATTAATATAAAGACTCTCTGGTGAAAGAAATAATAAATAATAATTCTAATATAAAAGTCACTAATTGACTCTCTTGTAGTTTATGGGAGATCTGAGTAGTTCTGAGCACATCCCAGACTACTAATTCAGTTAAATCTTAATTGGCAATGCTTTACAGGTTATGAATTCATGGAGACTCACTTTGACAATGTAGAAATATGTTCACACTTTTTATCATCAACAGTACAAACTTTCTGGTCTATATTTCAACATTGCCCTCAGTGAAAATGGTGTCTCGTGATTTATTAAAGTTCAGAGATATTATTCATTTACATACCATCTATATTCTACGTTCAACACAGAATTAGGACATTTTGAGTAACCAATTATTAATAAATAGAAAGAATTAATGCTAATGAGCAGGAAAAATATGCTAAACACTTAGCACAGAAATCATTTCTGTGTCCCTGAAATTGGTTTATAAAATCAATAGTGTTTTATTGACTTTCCTTCATTGAATTTTGAACACTTATCTGAAACATACCACTGGCATAAACTTTCTCTGGGAATCCTTCCTTCAGAGAAAGGAAACATTTATTTGGGTAACATAAAATCAGGAACATTACACAAAAACTCACCTGTAGAATCTGAGCTCAAATATGGTTTTCATTTCATTTTTTATAATAAAGCATTAAACACATTTAAATACCTGTGTTTTTCCCCCAAGACATGCTATTTAGAAATTGCAGTCATACATAAGAAGGTTAGTCGTTGTTTTGATGTGTAAAGTTCTTAGTCATATTATCATTGATTAACTCAGTGTAGCCAGCTACAGACTTTCTTTCTTCTTCCTTAGTGATTCTTTCAAAAACTATGTTTTTCAGAACTGTATAGTGAGAAAATTATAATTGTTAGAATGGTTGCTGACTATATAATGAAGATACTAATAGTTTCGGAAGAAAATAATAAAAGTAATTTACAGAGATTAATAGTTTTGATTCCAGACCAGTGTTATTATTTGTGGATAGATAGTGTCTATTCTAATGATTGCTATGTAGACCCCAAATGATCTTATAGTGGTGATCCTCATGCTTTAACCACCTATGTCTCAGAATTAAAGTCTCTACCACCACATCTGGATAGATCTTTTTTTTTCACAACAGAAAAATAAAGAAGCCCTCTGTGTATTGATGTTCCCATGGATTCTTTGCAACTCAGTTTGGACTATGTATCTTTTACGAAACTTTAATTCAATCTCTTGCCAATAAATTTGTTTTGCTACTTACTTTCAATTTGAAGGCAACTGAATTTCTTCTAAAAAAAATCTTTGAACTTTAAAAATGCTGAACATAAAATAGGTGTGAATTGAGGCAAGGTGTTATTTCAGAATGCACAAAATTGTGAAATTATAAGTAACCTTTTAATTTGAGAGATTTTTAATAACTGATGAGGTGAAGCAGCAGTGGCAACAGCTGTTAACTGTGACAGTAAATTCATATGGCCAGTGGCATTTATATGGAAGCCAACAGGTTTGATAAACAGATTTTCTGGGTGGTAGATGAAAAAATAGTGATGATTTCACCCTCTCTCTGGTGCTTCAACCATACTTCTTTAATCCTTGTTGACTTATTGCTGATTTTTCTTCCCACTTTCAAGGGGTGTCTAAAGATGATCTCATTACATTTCGTATTGTAATGGATTTTGCTGTATTCTCATCCTATTTCCAGGTATAGCTTTATTTGCTAACAAGTTTGGTGATGTAATTAATAGAATCATAATTCTTGAGGAATTAAGTGAAACTGCAGCTCATTCCCTATACCCAAACATGAAGTTTGACAAGAACTGGAAACTTAAAAGTATACCAGGCATCATTCTATACAATGAGGAAAGGGTGAATCTTTTAAACCAAAAACATCCACTTGAAACTGAATCCTCAGAATGTTACTATATTTAGAAAAAAAGAATACATATATACTCAAAATTATGAATATTAATGAATAATGTATTACATATGTAGTAGTAAATTTTTTTCTCATTTTCTGTATAGCCCAGGTAGTTCTCATACTCATAGAGATCCACCTGCCTCCATAAAGTGTATTTTAATAAAGAAAAAATTATGAAAGTATTCAGAGATTAGAAATCGTGATTAACAATGTTAATGAACTAATAAAAATTAATTGTTTTAGAATATAGCAGAAATCTAGGTTATTTTATTGAAAAGATAATTTAATAGAAAGGTAAAAATAACACTGATAACTACTAGGTAGAGAATAATATATTTTTATTTACTATAAAGCTTATTTAATCCAAAGAAATGTTTCTTAACTTCCTAATGCTGCAACTCTTTAATGCAGTTCTTTATGTTGTGTTGACCTCAACTAACATATCATTTTCATTGCTACTTCATAAATGTAATTTTGCTACTGTTATGTATTGTAATGTAAATATGTGTTTGGGTGATCTTAGGCGAGTCCTGCGAAAGAATGGTCCAAATCCAGAAGTTGAGAATCTCTGATCAAAGTAAATCTTTGAACTCAGAATGTAAGGAATATAAGTATAACTTTCCCTGGCTTCTTTCAGGTAGATGTAAGGTTTCAATTTATTGTACTTTTCTAATTGTTAATCCCCACCAAAATAAATAAAAGAATGCAATTCAAACAATGTCTAAACCAAAAAACTTTGATTGAAAGTGCAGGTAAGTTTTACATATTTTAATGTTTAAGAATGAAAATAACTTAAGATGCATAATCATAAATGATAAATATGCAAATTGTGATATTTTGAAATGGGAATACTACTCAGAAAACGTTCTTTGGTTTCTACTATATTTTCCCAAGAGAACAGTGTTCAAGCTCATCATAATGTTGAATATATATATAAAAATTTATTTTGTAATGAATTCATTTTTATATGAATGAATGCACAGTAGCGATACATTTTCCAAGAAATAGTTGCAATTTATATCCACTAATAAAAGGGAGGTAAATTTTGCTTAAGTATTTGGCTATGCTCAGATAAAGTATAAAAGGGGTGTTAAATACCTATATCTTTGTAGGTCACAAAAAAATAAAGGAGATCACGAAGATGCTTCGTTTTCCAAAAAAAAAGAAAGCAATCCCAACTAATAGGTAACTTAACTCCTCAATATTGAAGTAGCCCTTTAATGAACATTTTTATAGACCCAAGGATCGTCACATCTTTCACCCATTTGGAGAGATCTATCCTCACATTTTTTACCCAGTTGTCTTTCTCACCAACTTTCCAATCAAGCGTTTTCAAAGTATCTGAGCAGCCAACCTATCCATTGGCTACAGTCCATGAATCATTGAACAATCACACATTTCTGGTTATTTCTTCATTCAAACAAAATATATGAGCATGTCTGCTCCCAGAAGTTCTGTGTACTGTAAGATTTCCCTTTGCCAGTGTCTTTCAGAGTTGTTCCAGGAAAGAACTCTAGCTGTACACGTACAGGCTTAACATGCAGAAGCATCAGTAAACTTCCTTGGCCAACCAATCATAGGCCACATCCAATGAGGCTGTAGGTGCATACTTGGAAGAAGACGCCATTGTAATGGGAGTTAAAAGCAAAGGCATTCGCACAATTTCCTCATGTAACTTGCCTCTGCCTTTCAGAACTGCTCAGGTATTTATCATTTCCATTTGATAATGGATTGCAGCTGACTACATACTACATCATAGCTTGGTAGACCCAACAATAGCTAGCTCATCATGGGAAGCTGAGATTGCATCGTAAATTGGTGACCCATTGTCAAATGTGTAATGTCCAATGAAGTCCAGTATCAGGCCATGAGCTCTCTCTCAAAGGTAAAACAGCCATTTACAGATCAAGGCGGAACCTTATTTCAAAATTCCTATGGTCTCATTTATGACTCACATATAGGAGCCTGCCAAAGGCTCTAAACAACATCCTTATCTGTAAATAACACTTCAAATTCCATCAAGTATGCTGGATAATATGATCTAAGTCATAGAGCAGCCTTCACAGAAGCCTGGACCTGTTGAAGAGCCTTTGCCTGTTCCAAGCTTACTTAAGGATCGTTAGTGGCTTTCTGGGTTATTTGGTACGTGAGACATAGTAACATACCCAAGTGAGGATTGTGTTATCTACAGAATTCAAAAAGGCCTCCTTAATGTTGTGCATCTTTCTTGATGGTTGGAAAAGCTGGGTACTATAGCCTATCCTTCACCTTAGAAGAAATATTTACTGTATATTCCACAACATTGCATCCCTAAGAGTTTCACTGTCAAAGCCTGACTCATGTAGGCTCATAGAGGCAAGCATGAGACCTACTTGAAACTGTACAAGGTTCTCTAAGCATATGTTATGGCTGATACCTTGGTGTTTTTGTGAGACTCTCAACAGTGAGATTGGCTGAATCTCTGACTCTTTCGCCTACTCTGTGGACTCTTTCTCTATTGAATTACCTTGTTCAGTCTCAATATGAGAGCTTTTGCCTTGTTTTATTGTATCTTATAGTGTTTGCCTGTAGTCTCTTGGAAGAGTGGCTCTTGGGAAGAGGGAAGGTATGAGGAGGAGCTGGGAGAAGTAGAAACAAGGAAAACGGTGGCCAGAATGTATGGAATGCGACAAGAATCTATTTTCTATAACAAAAGAAAACATTTGAATTTGGTTGGTTAGTTACCCAGCCTCTGATATATGTGTTACCAACTCCAAAGTGGTTGCTACTCTCTGTTCACTTGGTCAGTCAGCTATACAGTGGATCAGTGTTCTATTTTATTGAAGAGACAGATTATCAAAATTTCTTCAAACTAGCTTATGACACACAGGGAGATAGCTAATATATCCTTGAGGAAAAACTATAAAGGTATATAGTGGGCCCTGCCAATTGAAAGCAATTGCTTCTGGTGGTCTTTATGGCCAGGAGCAGAGAGAAAAGCATTTGCTAAATCAATAGTTGTATATCACGTACCAGAAGATGTGTGAATCTGCTTATGTTATAACAGCACTTCTGGCACAGCAGCTACAATTGAAGTCACTACTTGACTGAGACTTTTATAGTCAACTGTCACTCTTCAAGATTAGTCTGTCTACTTCAGTGGCCAGACAGGAGAGGAAAAAGGAGATGTGATAAGAACAAGCACCTTGCATCTTCCAAATCCCTGACCGTGGCACGGATTTCTGCTGTTCCTCCCAGGATGTGGTTATTTTTGATTCACTATTTTTCCGGGTATGGGCATTTCAAAAGGCTTCCATTTAGTCTTTTGAAATACAATATTTCTCAGTTCACAGGTCAGGATCAAATATGGAAGTCTGCCAACTTCTAAATATACCCATCCCAATTATACTTTATGGGGCTGGCGAAATAATTGCAGTATTTGCTTAGATACCTTTTGGATCAACTGTTAATCAGACATCACACAAAACTCCATTAATTACCTTAACTCCAAAAGGCTTTGCAATTATCCTATGGGGCTCCAGGAATCAGCATTACTTCAAAACCAGTATCCAAAAACCCTCAGCAAATCTGACTATTTCCTTTTATCCAGTGCACAATTATCTTTGGGAAAGGTCTCTCTAAGGAAGGACTGGAGAAAGGCTAACAGCAAAACTCCAGGTATTTTATCTAGATCCTTTTCCATGAGATCCTGGCCATCCCTTAATTCAAAGGATCCTGTGTCTGTAAAGTGGCTCCAGTCTGAAAATTCATTCACAGGAGACAACACTGGGGCGTGATCTCTCAGCAGCTATAGGCTGAAGGAGCGGAAGGAGCTCATGCAACACGAAAGTATATTCCTTCTCCACAATAGAGATAAGAAAGATTTTGTCTTCCTCAAGACTCAGTAATAACATTTTGGGATATATATCCAAAGGATGTTCAATTGTGCCACAAGGACATGTGCACAACTATGTTCATAGCAGCATTGTTTGTCATAGCCAGAACAAGGAAACAACCTAAATGCCCCTTGATTGAATAATGGACAAAGAAAATGTGGCTTATTCACACAATGGAGTACTACACACCAGAAAAAAATAACAACATCTTGAATTTTGAGGAAAATGGATGGAGCTAGAAAACATCATTTTGAGTGTGGTAACCCAGGCACAGAAATACAATTATCAGATGTACTCACTCATAGGTGTTTTTTTTTTTTTAAAACATAAAGCAAAGAAAACCAGCCTACAAATAACAATCCCAGAGAACCTAGACAACAATGAGGACACTAAGAGAAATTTACATAGATCTAATCTATATGGGTAGTAGAAAAAGACAAGATCTCCTGAGTAAATTGGGAGCATGGGGACCTTGGGTGAGGGTTGACTGAGAGGGGAAAGGAAGGGAGGGGAGCAGAGAAAAATGTAGAGCTCAATAAAAATCAATTTTAAAAGAGAAAGATTTTTCCTGGAGCAAAGGAGATCATTTGGGGTATCTCTTAGTCATCCCATGTCTTGTAATTATAGTCAATGGGTAACTACAGCAACCTAATCCAATCAGGATCACAAAGAGCACAGATGCATCAGCACTGAAGTCATGGGTCACCTGTCAAAATAGATTCAAGACTTCCTGAGGTGTTGAGAAGAAAGGAAATACAGAATGGGTAGTAGGGGAAGAGAAAAATACATACAAGCTAAGATTACATGACCAATTACAGAAACAAGGATTACAACTGACATCACATTTATGTCACATTTGATTAAGAATGTGTTAATGGAGAATTTTTAGGAATATTTTGTTTTCTATAATGCAGCATCAATTTAAAGAAATGTAAGCAGTTATCACATGATATTGTGGCACTAAAAGAGAGTCCTTCAAGAGACATTTCCAACTATTATAAATTTATAATGCATTTGTGTGTGTGTGGAATAGTTACATGATGTTAGAAATAATTGTGAGCCTGTTAAATATAGAATATTTTTGAAGTTGTACATGGCATAGTCATATCATATAAGAATAAAATATGACCTGGTTTTTATTAAGTGTGAAGTAAGATAGTATGATTTTGTGACAATTAGACAAGGGGTGGATTGGGATGGCTAATATAGGTTATCAACTTGACTATATCTTATATTAACTAACGCTGAAAGTAGTTGCATACACCCATGAGGGATTTTTCTTAATTAGATCATTTGAATTGAAAAGTTGCCTTTCTAATTTGGGCCACACTTTCTGGTGGCTGCCTAAATAAACGAGGTGGAAAAAGAAAGCTTTAATTCTTTGTCTGATTTCCCTCCCTCTTCACTGCCAAGTCAATTTCTTCAGTAGAATTAGAGCCTCCTTCAGAATTCCCGTGTATACAGAAGAACAGCTGAGACATCTAGCCTTGTGGACAGCAACTATTGGATTCTTGGACCTTTCTTTAATTTGAAGTAATTGTTGGCTTAGCTGATCCACAGCCTATAAGTAAACCTCTCAAGTAAATTGACCATCTATCTGTCTGTCTGTCTGTTTTTATCTCTCTGTTTATCTCTTTTTCTTTCAATCTATTTATCTATCTATCTAACTATGTATATATTCATTCTGCTAATTCTCATTCTCTGATGACCCTGAGTAATATAGAAGATAAACACATATACAGTAAAATAATATACATGAATAAAGAATTTCAATAACTAGTTAGAAAGGTACTTATATGCATCTCATATCATCATATCTTCTATATCATCCTACACATATCAGCCCTTATTACCCATCTGCATAAATCATTAACTCACATTCAAGAATATTTACACATTTTTTCAATCATCAGGCCTTTTAATCATAGTAAATATTTCTGAAACATCATATACTGTTGGGAGCATTGAGAACCCAGATCCTGAATTTCTTGTAAGCAACTTGTTTTCCCCTGATCTGAGTGCCTACAGCTGCTCTGAGCACAAGCCCTTCAGGAGTTCCTGATGGCAGGAGAGTGGTTTCTGGTGGGTTTGGCTGGGGCGTGGCTATCTCTATATAATCTGCTCCTGAACACAATAAAGGAGGCATTCTTGGGTAATTCAAGGATGACCCGTGTCTCTAGCTCTCTGTCTGTGTGTGTTTGTGTATTTTAACCTCCAGCCCCTTGCCCAAAGCTCGCGAACTGGTGGGTAATAGCGTACCGAGTGAAGACACGGGGGTGCGGTGCACCGCAATATACAATTTGATTACACACACACAAAAAAAAATCTTTTAAAAGAAGTTTAAAAATACTTTGATGCATAAGCATGTAATATATAGGATACCTTATACAGCATACTGTACAAATATGTGCTAAAAGGAAAAAGGCATTAAGCCAAAAATCTGCATAATGGACTAGGGAGAAAACACAGTGGGTAAAGTGTTGACAGGAGAAAGATGTAGTACATTTATGCAATGGAGTATTATTTAGCTGTCAAAATGACATCATGAAATTTGCAAGCAAATGACTGCTCTAGAAAAAAAAATCATATTGAGTGACGCAATCCTGACCTAGAAAGATATGTGGTATGTCTTCATTTACGAGTGTGTATTAGCTATTAACTAATTGATAACCAATATATAAACCAAGATGTTAGATATAAAAGAAGGATCAAGTGGGGATTTACTCATCTTTTGTGGGAGTGGGAAATACAATAAATTTCTTGGGCGGACTTGGGGTGAGAATCAGGTAGGGAGGGAGAAAAGAGATAGGATCTAGGGGGAGAATGTGGGAGAAATGGCTGGAACTGAATGACATTTGAGGGATGATATGAAAACTCGGTGTAGTAGAATCTTTCTAAAATTAATGAAGGCGATCCTAAGGCGATCGTCATGACATTTCCTAATATTGGATGGCAGAGTCTCAAGTGGCCATCCCTTGTCAATAAATGAGGCTTCCAGAAATGGGTCTGGATTTCATTCAATCAAATTGTTGAAAATAGGGGTCCTATGGAAATACCCAAACAACTAGGCTATTGCTAAGACAGTGGGTTGCTCTCTGCATAGTGGGGCTCTACTATGAAGAATAATGACCACACAACTCATTGTCCATGGAGAAAAAAGTAGAGCTGGCGCCTACGTGGAGACTTCACCCCTAGGTTCTAGTGTCTTTAGTAGAAGAACTTACTCTGCACGCTACCACAAGAGAAATGTCAATACCAACATAGTCACAACAACCTTTGAAATGAAATCTCTCCTGCCTGAAAAACATGCTAGGGATATGAGAACAGAGCTCAAGCGAGTAGCCAAACAATGTCTCATTTTACTCATCTTTTAGATGGAATCCATACATGACATTGCTAAGGAAAGTAGTTAGAGAGTAGAAAGCCCGGAAACTTAGAATAAAACCAAATAATACTGATCTGAAATATAGTATCAATAAAATGACTCCCATTGATACGATGCTACACTGATAGAGCGGTTCCTTATTCAGTCACCATCAGAGAAGGCTCATCAACAGCAAATGGAAACAGATGCAGAGACCGAGAACTTTACACACACAGAGTCTAAATGGGATGTCTCCATCAAATTCTTCTGTTCAGAGTTCAGGGAGCCCTGTTGAAAAGGAGGCAGAAAGAATGGAGGCGCCTGATGGACCCCGAAAGAAAGAGGCCCTCTGAGTCAACTAAACAAGATGCATCTGAGCACATAGACCGAAATAAATCTCTTTACATATTTCTTAGTGGATAGTTCATAAGAATTATTTAAATTTCATAACACTCCTCTTTAAGATGTGAAAATACTAGTCAAGTTTGGAAAATATTGTACTTACTAATTGCTAATACTTTTATCTCTCCTCTTGCTTTACAATTATCTTTTTTAAAGAAGACTTTATGTGGATATGTGAACATAACTAATAAAGCTTTCCTTCAAAATTTCCATATGTAGAAGTTTTGTTGTCTATTTAAACAGAGTATATTTATAGAAGTATGTACAAAATGTTACTATAGGGCTTTTATTCTGGATATTTACTTCTATATTATATATATATTTTGTGTACATATTCATATATATGTAGTAGGTTGTTAGATATTCAGCTACTTTTTAAACCCTTGTATTTTAAATGATTTTAATAATTTAAATATATACAGTTATTTGATTTAATATAGACAGGCAACGGGCTTATCACATTAACAGTTAAAAGATTAAAATTTGTGGTTTAGTCTGAAATTGACATCCTGTCTATATTTTTAGAAATTAGTTTTTCTGCCATTGTATAATTATTCACAATGCTCAGACACTCGGCATTATTACTCTTGGTAAGGTACTTAATATAATGGCATCTACCTTGTGGGCTTGTAAGACTCAAGTTGTTTCCCCTGCCTGGAGCAAGCAGAAGAGGGCAAAAGTTAGACTTGATGTTTGGCATGTGTATTGCAGGGATTCCCCATACACAATTATACAGCTCAAGTTTTTATGTAACTCTCAAGGTGGATTTCATGTTTAACAAATACATATTTTTCAGGTACTTACTTTATAACGTTGTTCATAGCATCCGGGTCATAGGCGGTGACTTGTCCAATGATGCTTCCCTCCTTCACGTCTTCATCCACTTCCATTAAGTAAGAGAGCTTGCTGAATACAGGGGGTTCATCTACATCTTCCACAGATATCTTCACCAGAGCCGAGTCTTTGAAGGGTCCGAGGTGTAAGAAGCGAGGATCTGGGTGGGTATTACTTGCATCCACTCTTATAGTGTATAACATTTTCTTTTCAAAATCTAAATTCTGAGTTCAAAAGAGTAAGAAATGTTAGGATATATTGGAAGACATGGTAATCAATGAATAAATGAATGTTTAATAACATTTTAAAATACTAAAGTCCACTATGGCTAAGTAACTACCCCAATTTTATCTTAATAGTTCTATCCAGTCAAATAACATATTTATTTTATGATTATACAATACAGCTATCATGGAATGAATAGTAGAATTGACAGTCATTGGGTAATTCATTTTAATTTTCGTAGACATAGCTAAATAAAATATTATCTAACTAAATCCTGATTAAATATCATCATTACAAAAGTTAAATATCAGAAGATTACCTAAAATTAAATATAGAATAAGTTTTATATTTTGTCAATTTGAATATTTGTGGAAAGAAATACATAAAATAAAGAGTGCAAAGTAGAAATGATTAATATTGGCTGTATTAGTCTTTACATGGTTTGACGTCATTCTCAAGTATCCCATCAAAATTCAGTAAATACATATAAATCAGAACATCTTGCATAGTACCCTCTGATATTTTGACTGCTAATTCTCAGGTAGGAAGGAGTCTTCAAGGTCAATTCTAGCTCTTAGCTCTTCTTGTTTCACTCATTTTACATAAGCCATCACACTTACAAAAGATACAAGAAATGCATGAAGTAACAGTGATGATTGCTCATCTCATAGAGAAATACAAAGCAAATCCCCTGTGTTTACTCTGCATCAGATTCTTGTCTGACACAATACAACCATTTGATAACGAGTAGCAACACAACTATCAGGAATGATGTGTCTCTGACTTGAAGTAAAATCCGTTTTCCTACTTTCTACAAATGATTGACAAGACATAAAAGATGATGGTAGATCCATGGTTGTTTTCCTGGTACTGAAAAGCAAAAATAAACTGAAAAGCACTTAGTGAAAATAGGAAGACAGCCAAAAGAAACCTGTTTGACAGTTATGATCCCTTCCTGTGTATCTTTGTCAGTGATCACGTCAAACATGTCTGATCCTTCTCCTTCTGAAATACTGTATTCCAGCTCAGCATTCTCCCCAGTGTCCGGGTCATTGGCTTTGATCCTTCCAAGATGAGTTCCAAGGGGTGCAGACTCCAGAGAATTAAATTGATAAGTACCTGTAAATTGAATCACAGCTGCCTTGACTTTCACCTTCAGATGACACAAATTTTCTGTTTCCCTCTAAGTAAAGTGATTTAAATTGAGAGACATCTCTATCTTTGATTTGGTTTGATTTTGAATCTGTCAAACATTAAAGATTTGAGGAGTGCAATAGCATGTATAAGCTAAAGTTTCTTGGTTTATATGTGAGAAATATAATATCCAGAATGAGTAAAACAATGTTAAGAGTTACTTAAACAGTACACGGATACTTGACTTAATAACCTAGAACGTCTGACTTACAGTCATGAAAAACAATGGTTTGTTATCTGATTATGATTCCAAATATTGTCACCTCACATTTTATGCACACAGAATAAAAAAAATGAATGTTCAGTCTTTTGAATAGTCCATATTTTCCCAGTAATTTTTGAGCAGCTATGTTTTTATTGTGGTTGTTGTGCTTATATATTTAAATTTAATGTCTTTAAGTAGTACATGTTTAATGTTTACAAACACAATTACACATCACATTTGATCTTCTGTTTTGGCAAGTATCTTCTTTACAGACTGTCTATAAATGTGTAAATATGGAAATTAAAAATAATTAAAGAAATATACTTAAATATGGGTGCTAGGCATTTTATAAACTCAAAGGTTACATACTGTAAACTATTTAGTCCTTTCAAAGAAGTAACTTGGATAAATTATTTCCAGTGGACAGCCAAATGAAATTATCTTGCTGAGCTTTGAAAAGGATAATATGGAATTCAGACTCTCTGACATTGGAGACTAATACCATTCCAGGGATTTCGTGGTTAGGATCAGAAGGTTTAATCTCACTGTTGGATTCTATATTCACTTCTCTAAACTTTAATATCAAGTCAAAGAGAGTAAAACAAGGAAAAGTGTGATGATAATGAATTCACAAATTTATTATGAAGAATTTGTGCTACTGTGCCACTATGTCTGCTGTCCATTCGAATCATGACCCAGCCCTCACCATTTTATCATAATTATAGTGGACACAGACCTTCTGTTATTATCCCAACAGATGACAAAACTGCATTGTGGTAATTTATCCAATTATACACTATGATTATATTTAAAAATTGAGAATGAAATGTTTCTGTGACAAATGGAAAGGAATTTACAGCTCTTTAAGTTGTAGTGAATTGAATAACACTAAAATTTAACAAGTTACATACTAGATGATCTCAATAGTAGTAAGATATTAGCATAACCTAGTTTTCATGACTTTTTAAGTAAACCAAAAGAATATCAAAATGCTGCCAATTTAACCCACATACATTGCTTTAAATATAGATCCTGTTTTTAGAGATGATAAAACATCCAATCTGTGTTTTAAAATTCATTTAATAAAGGCTCATAATGCTTGTTTATAAATTAGCTAAGAGTTGTGAACAGTGTATACTTTGAATGTAAACAGGCAGACTTTTACGCCCACATTTGTACCCAGGCTCCTCAAAGGGGTGGGATAGCAATAGTGACTGTGAGAACATGAGCCTGCAAAATCAGCTCACTCCTAAAAAGCTAACAAACATTAACTGCACAAGAAAGAAGTCTTGGTTTTGTTATGTTTTCTTCCATACCACCTTGGGGATACATATCACCACTTTTAGTTTTAGGAAATTTTAACTTTCTTTTTTTTTTTCTTTTTAGGAGGTATGCATTGATTTGCTCCCGCCAAAGGGAAAAGCAATGCGGACATTTAGTTCTGCTGTGATGGTGTGTTTAAGAACATTTCCATCCTGCCTTACTCTGTGGAAACCGAGGAGGGTTGTTGTTGACATCCGTGAGGGTGATGTTCACGGTGGTTGTTCCAGAAAGGCCTCCCATCTGGCCGCCCATGTCCTTGGCCTGAATAACCACCTGATATTGCTCTCTGTTTTCTCTGCTCATGTCTGGTAGAGCAGTTTTTATTATGCCTTTAAAAAAGAAGGTGGAAAATTAAAACATAGACTTTTAAAATCAAGTTATACTTTTCAATATTCATTTTACCAAAGAGAAAATGGTAGTGCCACAATTAATTTAAGGTACTTCAAAAAACAGAAAACATTCAATTTTGTGTGTTTACTATTTTAAATAGTATACTTTGCTTAATTTTTATCATAACAGTCTTTAAGTTTTGAGTATTTCCTTATTCTACAAAGTAATCTCTGTGAAATCTTATAGTCTCATACATTTAAACCCAATGAATAATAGATAAAAGAGCTAAACAATCAAATAAAGAGCTAAGCAATCAAATAGGTTGTGTTAATATAAGGATATTTTATTTCATTTCCATAAAATAACTGTAGGAAGCAGCTATACAAAACTGTTTGGACAGGTTTCAAAAGAGAAAACTGAAGTACGACTGAAAAAAAAAAAAAAAACCCAGAGATAGATACTGATGTTCAACCTGAAGATCAGAAAAGCTAAACAGTCAGGCCCTGGCTCTTACCTCCACTTCAATCCAAAACAGCAATTCTGCCTCCAGGAATTTGAGAATGAGACTGTGTCTGAGAACTGTCTCATGCCATTTTATATTTATCTCTAGGGCTGAGATTAAAGGTATGCACCAAGACCACCTGGATTCTATGGCAATCTAATCTGGCTACTGGAATTAAAGGCACGTGTTACCACTGCCTGATTTATAAGGCTGACCAGTAGAGCTTTTATACTCTCTGATCTTCAGGCAAGTTTTATTCATTAAAATACAAAACAATACAGAAAACACCCCAAAGAAATTGTGTTTCTATCAATAAGATGGAATTGACTAAGACTCGAATGTATTTACCTGACTCCGGGTCCACTGAAAAATACGGCTGTCCTTGCAATATGCTGTAGACCACTTTAGCACTGTTCCCGTAGTTGGCATCATCCGCATCAGTGGCAGTGACTTGTATGACAGATGTGCCTGCACCCAACCCCAACCCGAGCAGAGGTAGGTCAATTCTTCTAAATTTTATAATCCATTTTCTCACTCACTATTTTCTTCAGTAAAAAGAAATTCTGGATCTATTCTTCACCATACAAGTTTTGAAAATATATGTTGTATTTTTATCACAGAGATTAATAAATTCTAAAGAATTGAAACAAATGCTTAATTGAATATTGTGATGAGGAAAATTCTCACTAAATACAATGAACATTTAATTTTCTCTTAGCATATTTATTGCTAAATGATAAGGTGCAAAGAAAAATTTGAGATTTTTTCAAGCTCCTGTCTATGTTAATTGTGATTATAAACATATCAAAATATAGAGATGTCTTGCTATGAAGAAGGAAGCAAACAAACAAGGTGTATTGCAAAATGTCACTGTATCAGGTCAGAAAGCTTGAGAACAAACATCAGAAATAATCCCATACATCAGTTAAAAAAAAAAGAAAAGAAAAACAAAGTGAACTATATTTTTTTTTTGGTAGACGATAATTACTAAACAAATATTTATTGTCCATAGTATCAAATATTTACTGGAACTTGTAAATCCATAAATAGTAAGCAATGTATTATTAAACTTGCTCAAGAGTTCACTTATGAATTTCATATTTCTTGTGTTACCAATTTTATTTTCTACTACAATGAAAATAATTTAAGCCTTTAAATTATAAAGCTAAAGACAATCTCCAATCTAATTTTTACACATTTCAAAATTTTTGTGAAATTATTTTTTTTACTTCCTTTGTTCTTCTTTTGGAGACCATAGGAAACAGACCAAGTGTATTTAGGTTTGGTTAAATATGTGGATTATTGAAATGACACATTAAACAAATGCTTAATTGAATATTGTGATGAGGAAAATTCTCACTAAATACAATGAACATTTAATTTTCTCTTAGCATATTTATTGCTAAATGATAAGGTGCAAAGAAAAATTTGAGATTTTTTTAAAGCTCCTGTCTATGTTAATTGTGATTATAAACATATCAAAATATAGAGAGGTCTTGCTATGAAGAAGGAAGCAAACAAACAAGGTGTATTGCAAAATGTTGCTGTATCAGGTCAGAAAGCTTGAGAACAAACATCAGAAATAATCCCATACATTTAACAAGGAATGCTCACCTGTTCTCTGCCATACTCCTCCACAATAATTAACTTGCAAATCAATGGGACTAATACTCTTTTTTCTAAGCATTTATTTTTGGGGGAGTCAAAAGGTAGCATGATGATTTCATACAGTGAACAAAAAGAGTCTTTTAATTAGATGTGGGAGTAGTAAAGTCTTCATATGTTAGACTTAAGTTTTGTTTTTTTTTCTCCTTTGAATTCCAATGAGATTGAAAATTCAGTATGCTGTTCAAATATTAAGGCAGGATCCCAAGAAAAGTGTCTGTAAACAAGCCATAATCTTTCCATAGGATGATTAAAGTAGACTTAGCAGATTGCCAGCAAGTCGTTTGTATTAAAAGTTAATTCTAATGGCAAATGGAGGCCATATGCCTTTGGGCCATATATCACAGACCCAGTAAGAGACAAGAAGGAAATTAAAACTAGCTAGTCCAAGTAAGGATTACTAGTTGTAAGTGATTTTCCCAACAGGCTACTTAGGAGTACTTGTTGAATTCATAGACACTGAGCATTTTAAAGATGGCCTAAATTATCTCAGCAAAGAATGAGAATTTGTGTTAGTTTCAAAACTAACTATCAAGGAATGCTAGGTTGGATAGGCCTTTTAGAATATAAATTATATTATATTTAGGATTTATAAAAGATATGTTATTTGAAAAAATAATCTATTTTGAATAAATGGAAAAGTACAATTTTTTTTCACTAAACATCAAAATATTTGATAGAGGAGTATTCTCTTTTATTTTATTTATTTTTATGTTTAGTGTATGAGAGTTTTGCATGTATATTTTATTTGTCTGATTTCCTGGGAAGGCAGGAAAAAACATTCGATGCCCTGGGACTGGAGTTATCAACAGTGACAAGCCACTGTATAAGTTCAGAGAATCAAACCTGCCCCCCACCCCCGGACCCAAAAAGAGTCTATGCCCTCTATCTATGAGCCATTCTTCCTTTGTTTTAAATGGAAATAAAGACTGAACACATGGTAATAATGTGTTTAGGACTCTGTGTGTGTGTGTGTGTTTAAAAACAATTAATGGAAAAGAGAACCATGAATTCAGAAAACATCAAAGAGGGTATTATATGGGACTTTTCAAATAAGAAACTAGAAGTAGAAAGTTATGTAATTATGTTATAATCTTAAAAGATGAAAGAATAAAAAAGAAGTAATGCTACAAGAATTTAAAGTAAACAAAATTATATATAATTTTGATCAAATTTTCTAGTTATCAAATATTTGTCAATCTAATCATATTTATTACATTTTGAATATGAAAAAACCTATGAAATTACAAGTAAGATTTAAAATGATTTACAAAATAACATCAAAAATAATGATTTTTCTAAGAGCTGAAGGATATAACCATAAATCATAAATTTAATTCAATATTTATAATTTATCCAGAGATTATAATTTTGAATACAATTTCATCTCCAATGTAAGTTCATAAAAATGCTATAATGTACATCCAAATTAACTTAAATGCCAGGGAAATATAGATCAATCCAGGAAATTTTAACAGGCTAACATAATAGAACAATATTGGAGAAAATCTATCTACTGATGCAATATGTAAGTGCCTTATGATTCAAAAGACTCCTGTCTTTCTGCATAAATCTCTTTAACATTATAAGAATGCAAAGTAGGAGAGGTGTTAGAATATCAGTTTCTTCAAATAGATGAGCTATGAAAGATAAAACTTCTTCCCAAACTCTTGATTCCTCTGCATACATTAACTATCTCATTAAAAAGCACTCAGGCTACATTCTCAGTAAAGAGGTAAACTATTTTTGCTAATGGGAGTTTGTTTCAAAAACATAAATTATTATGATATTATATAAGTAGAGAAAATACTCAAATAATTAATGCTAAATATAAAACATTTCTTACATATTTAATCAGTATTACTTCAGCAATATTTCAAGACAATATTCATCTCTTTTTACATAATGTAGCTATTATACATTGATAGAATTAAATGTATTGACACACATAAAAGTAGGAATTTGATATACTAATGAGTGGTGTTTAAAATTGGGACAATCGTAGAACTGTGGAATTACTGTCTCCAATTGGCTTTTAAAGGCAAATAGATGAAAATACACACAGACAGCAAACATCTGTGACTCTTAACATGTTTCTACAGGTTATTTGATCTTCATTCAGTTGTTAAATTCTTCTGAATTCTGAATTCTTAATTAACAGATGGATTGCAAAATTCTATTTCTCATATTTATAGAATGAGGCTGCTTTGGTGATTCACTGAGACAGTTATGTGGAAGCAGGTTATCAAATGCAACTGGTATCAAAGAACTGGTGATAGAGATAATCGTCCCCCTTCAGGCAGCAATGCATTCTGCAGGACAGCTAGTCTAAACAACAGAGCAGGTGTTGATTCCCGTGGACTCGAACATCTGCACTCAGTAAAAGAATCAAATGAGACATTGCTATATTAACAATTGGAAAGAAGTTGCTTGACTAAGTTTCAAGATATAGCTCTAATTTTGAAAGGACACAATAACCACATGTCTGTAAATTTTGTAATAAAAATATACGACAACAAATATGGGTTAGTAGATACCTACCTACTCCAGACATCTCAGGAACAGTGGCAGTGTACAAATCTTTTGTGAATTTTGGCTCATTGTCATTGATATCATGGATTTTAATGATAAATTCAGATTCCGGCTCCACTTGCCGCCCAGTCTTTCTGTCTATAGCCTTGGCACGAAGAATGTACAGGGATTTTTCTTCCCTGTCTAACTTCTTTGCAGCATGAATGTCTCCTGTATTTTCATCTATAACGAACAGATTGCCAGCCCCATCGCCTGTCAAGATGTATTTTAAATTTCCATCTCCTTTATCTTGGTCAGTGTGAAGCTTCAAAAAGTAGAAAAGAAAAATTCCATAAATATATGGGTGGTCATTACAGTGAAAACTATGTGATATGCACTAATTTCTCCCCATATCGTATTATGTCAATCATGATCTGAATAAGTATCTCATATCTAAGGGAAAATAAACATCTCAGATTTTGTTATTGTTGAAATATTACACACTTATAGTCACCATGATTGGATGAACTTTTACTATAAGTAGTACTTAAATTCTTTTAAAACATAGTAGTTAAAATATACTGTTGAGAAGAATATTACCAAAATGTAAACCTCTATTTACTACAAGAGAGAAAAATATATTCTTCTCCATTTTGTGCTTCAAATATCAATCTGAGTTACATTTTAAGCAAATAAACTCAAAAATATGCCATTAAGCACTTATAATTTATTCTGATGATTACTGTAGAATTCTTTATGTTATCCTTTGGTGGCATAAGCCTGTGTATGTCTCTATATAATTTAGATAATTACTATGTATGAACAGAGTATGATATTTACCTATTGCACAGGAGTATTTTGTTATATTTTCTACTCAAACATATTTAACAAGGTTTTGAAATCTGCATGTCCTGTGTGATGGAGAAGATGATGTATTACAGAATGCTGGGAATTAAGTAGTATATCACAGCTACGCTTAAACAAATTACAACGGTGGCAGATTTGTTTCCACTAGCTCCCTTTTAGACAGTCTTCTGAGTCAGCAAACCCAATTCCTATTAGCAGACTGAAATATGAATTCAAGTGAAATAGAGCAGGAACAACCAATAAAATATTTAAAGAGGTGGTGGTGTAAGCAGTCCAAGAAAGCTCTCAACCCAGCTGCTCGATGACATCCGAATTAGCGATGACAAAAGCCAACACAGACTGTAACTTTTTCACTAATCTATCTTTGTGCCTAGCAGGGACCACTGGATTCTTCTATACCAGCAGGTTTCAAAGGCTTTTTATTTATTTATTTTTTTATTACAGATTACTCAAAAGGCAATTGCTAAGACTAGTAAAATTTCTAATCACCATATAGCATTTCACATATACTGACAGTATAGATTGTGCCTTGACTAATGAAAGGGAAACCCTTGAATGAGGGAAAGCAATACAGGGAGGGTGGCTATGATTTACCATTCTAAAAACCAGTATTCTGGACATCATTATGAGTCTTCTGTCAAACACATATTCATTGGCAGGTTATTTCTTGTTTCAGTTTTCAAAAACTTAAGGTAAACCATTTTATCATTTCTTGCTTTATCATTTTGTGACACAAATTCATTTTAGCCTGGCCTAGATCCTCAACGACTTCTTGATCTTTGATGTGAACCCCAGATGGAAAAATATGTTAATATTTGGTCATCAAAATAAACATTTGGAGATTTAAGGCTGTGTAATTAAGGAAATGGTAATATAAGTGGATAAGAGATATTTATGTAATCATGAAAGTGACATTATCACCATGGAAAGAGAAATGTTTGCATGTCTGTACATTCTGGTAGAATATCTTTTCTCTCAGTAAGGTAAATTTCACATAATAAAAAAATGTAAAATATTCTAATTCTGTACTTTTTTACTTTTGTTTTTAATTGTTTTTTATTTAAAGAAAGGGTGGGGCAAGTTGAATGTGTGTGGCAGAGGAAATGATTAGAAGGAGATGTGGGATTTGAAATCATGACTATAATAATAAATTGTGTGGAAATTTTATTTTCAATTAAAAAAATGAAGACCTGTTTATCTCAATATTCATTAACACATCTATAACAGAATTCTTGCACCTAAGGCTCAGGGAATATGGGAAAAGAAGGACCAGATAATTGTAAGAGCCAGAACAGGAAGCTTGTTGTTTGTGTCTCATTTAATGGTTAAAATCATTAGCTGCAAATCTTAGTCAAAATGTTTGGTTGAATATGACCTGAAAAAGAATATCAGCAATAGATATCTAACATGGACAGGAGAAGGCATAAGAGGCTGGACCCTACGTGAAGAAATACAGGCAACTCAGCAATGCTGACAGCAGGAAAAATAATTTTCACCAGGTAAAAAAGGGCACGCTAATTTGTTATTTATATGGAATAGGCAGCCGTGAAACCATATACATCCAAATAACAGTATAAGGATCGTTTAAGATGTTCTTAATTAAAATTGAAAGAGAACAAGAAAGTGTACATGAGAATATGTGGAGGGAGAAAAATAGAAGGGTGAAAAGCTAAAATTATAATTTCAAATGTTAAAATCAAATAAAATATCAACTTTGATGTCACACACAGTTCATGAAGGAACCCTATAAATTATGGTTAAAAATAGAGATGTTACATAGCTCAATCATATTTTCTGAAGCAGATAGGAACTGAGAAATGCATTCCATAATGATCTTGATAGCTTCATGGATATTGTGTACTTCTAGCTGTTTTACATTGCTCTCCAGATTGTGTGTTAGAAACCATTACTTAAAACTAGTCCTAAAGAGTATCTTTGAACCAAATTCTTAAAAAAAATACTATTACCAATTAAATTGGTCTATAATCTTTTATCTTTTCTTAATTAGATATTGTAATGTAGTAGTCCTGTTTCAAATTCTGTCCCTGTCCCCCCCTCTCTCTTTCTTTCTCTGTCTATGTCTCTCTCTCTCTCTCTCTCCCTCTCTCTCTCTCTCTCTCTCTCTCTCTCTCTCTCTCTCTCTCTGGGTCTCTCTCATTATGCTTGCAGTACTATTATCTCATACATATATTCTGAAAAACTAAGTTAAGTCTTTATAAATTTTCTGTTTTAGAGTAAATCTCACTGAATTAAACCTTATTTCTTGAGGAACAAAAAACATCATTTAATGAGTAAACAAAGTTGAATTTTGAAAGATACAAAGTTGCAAAAAGGCTAACATCAATCAAATAAATACATAACTAGGTTTATTTCACATCAAAATATTTGATATTCTATGCAGTATCAACATAACACACAAGCCCTGCTGTGCTTTCTTTACTGCAGTTTCAGTATCTGCAATATTTATTAAAGCTTGTTTTATAAGTCTGCATTTCTTTCATTTTTTATTGCAAACATTAAAGTTTATATTCAGTAATGCATCAAGTACTCTTCATAAGAAAGCTTATCGAGGCAATAATTTGACTTTTAAGTTACATTATATAATTTGAATCAATTATTACATAGTAAATTTGAATATATGACTATTATTAGATTTCTTTACTATACTTCAACAATATTTAAAAATCAAATACAACACATGTGGCTTGTTCTCCATTGCATTTATGATATTTTTTGTACCTTATCATGAATATTGTCTTAATTAATGGTCTCTTTCCAATACATACATGTATAAGTATAGATTTTTTTATGTTTTTCAAAATCTACATGTAGGAAATTAAAGCAGATAATAAATTTGAAAGAACACATGGAGAAATACATGGTATTAAATGTAAGGGTAAAGTGATTGACTATATTATAATTTCAAAAGAATTCTTAAATATCATCTATAATATTACACACTGTTCTTGAAAAACAATCAGTAATAATTCTTATTCTTATTTTCTAATTTTTAAACACCCATATCTAATGCAAATGTCTCTAATTATAAGTTGTATATTAAGGTTGGCACAACCTATCTTCCATCTTACCCTGTTACTGACTTTTGGATATGATATTTCAGTGTGTGCCTTACTAACACACATTTGCCAAATAAACTGCTGAAAACTCTGCAGTTGCATAACACCATTCCTGTATGAGCATATCTGAGACTGGATTGTTTGCAAGGGAAAAGGTTTATTTTGCTTAGAATGCTGGCAGCTGAAGTCATAAATCAGACATTGCTAGCTGCAGTAATTATATTATGTTTGATGATATCACAGCTAGAGTACAAGCCAAAACAAGATATAAAATGAAAAAAAAAAATGAGTAGATATTTCATTAAAGGCCCACCATGTGTTTTTATGGAAATCTCATTGCTTAGGAACAGAAGTCAAAGAATACTGTTAACTCTGTCTTTTTTTAGCACCCTCAAAGACCAAATTACCTTACACTAAGCTTTTGTTAGTTACTGAAGGTTACAAAATATCTTGCTATTATGATATTGAAAATCAAGCTCCAAACATGGGAATTACTGGGAGCCTAAAGTGGATCATATTCAACCAATAGCAAATACTGGTCCTCTCAACCATTTTATGTGCATTCTCTCATCTTTCCTTTATAACACACTCCTCTCATATATGTTCTACTATATTTTGTGAATTTATCATGTCAAAAATATTTGTTTCTGCCATATTCTTTATTCTGTTTGCAATGCCAATAATTCTACTACATTTTGTACTTTCTTATGCAATGATCACATTTGCCCACCTAGATTTGTACAATGGATTATTACTTAGGACTCATGATTCTCTTTGTTTTCTAGAAATACAGTAACAAAACCCCAATCTTCAATATATAAGTGAATTCTTAAAATCACGTTCTTAAAATATGGCCATAGCTTTAGATCGTCTTAAATTAAACACAAAGACACACACAAACCAAAAGAATGTCACACTACTTTGGCTGTTTTCACAAACTTCTATTCCTCAAGAATGTTGTGTATATTGTGGTGTATGTACTTGTGCAGTGTATAAACTTCTATGTATTAGTGTGTGCACATGTTCATGGATACCTGTCAATAGATCTCAGAAGTTGACTTTCGATGTCCGATTCTATCATTCTCTTTGTTTACTTTTTACAGCACGGTCTCTCACTGATTCTTATTTGCCTGTCTCCTCACCCTCACACACCTTTCTCTCGCTAACAGGTGGACATTAGCATTTCTGTATCTGTGTCCATTTATCTCTAAAAGTCCATTCTTTTTTCTCCAATCATTGCCTACTAATTAATTCAACAGAATTTTTTAAAAAGAAATAACATTCATTTAAATCTCAAAGAGTTACACTGTCTATGAACATGTTCAAATTATATTGATGAAAGATTTTCTGACTGCATATAAATTTTCTTTGTTTCTTTTTATAAATATGAAAATTCCAAATACTGTGTTACATGCTTACTTTTATTTATAAATAATAATATGATTTGACTATAGAGTTTTAACTCAGTTTAGAATGTACTAGGGCTCTTCCTAGTTGGGGTTTTTATTTTTGTTTTCCCTGTCTTGAAACTGGACCATCAGTCTTTGGACTTTTTGCGCTGCCCTCCTGTGGTGACCGTAATGAGTAAAATCACTCTGTTTGAAAGAAAGCTAAATAAAATTTATAATTATAGTAATTCAGATAAAATTTCATAGTGTCAGATATCTACTGTGTCATGTAAGTCTTCATGAAATACAATCTGCATAATTTATAATGGACTGTTATGGTCTCGACATAATAAGCAATTATCTACTGTAAGTGAAAACAAAACATCTCTAAACAAACTTCCTCCACTATTCTGTTTTAAATGGTTGTCTCGCTCTATGTAAAATAATTAAACTTACTCTATGAAATACTTCCAATTACTGTGATGTGTTAATCATTTAGTTTTAAAAATTCACTGAAATTGAAAAATTGTAAGATGCTTTATTTTACCATACATTGGTCACCTGTTTCTTTCTTTAATATATTTTCACAATCTTACCCTTAATGTAACACAAATGTTAAATATTTTCTTACTTTGCTAATATGACATAAAGTTTCACATATTCTACTAGGATTAAACAAAAAAAAAACAGTGATTCTGAAGTCTATTATGGATGATCTAAGGATAACTTCTTTACTTGCTTTCTGAATATTTTATGAGGAATTAGAGAAATTATACAGCATTTAAAAACTCTTGCAATCAAAACTCAAGTCAAAATGGATCAAAGACCTCAACATAAAGCTAGCCACACTAAACCTTACAGAAGAGAAAAATGGGAAGTACACATTGGAGCAGGAAAGTACTTCCTAAATATAACTGCAGCAGCACAGACTCTTAGAGAAACAATTAATAAATGGGACCTCCTAAAACTGAAAAGCTTCTGTAATGCAAAGGACACGATCAACAAGACAAAACGACAGCCTACAGAATGGGAAAAGATCTTCACTAACCCCACATTAGAGAGTGGTCTGATCTCCAAAATATGAAATGAACTCAAGAAATTGGTCATCAAAAGAACGAATAATCCAATAAAAATATAGTACACACCTAAACAGAGAACTATCAACAGAGGAATCTAAAGTGGCTGAAAGACACTTAAGAAAATGTTCAACTTCCTTAGTAATCAGAGAAATTCAAATTGAAACAACCCTGAGATTCTACCTTATACCTGTAAGAATGACCAAGATCAAAAAGACTAATGACAACTTATGCTGGAGAAGTTGTGGGGTAAAGAAAACACTTCTGCATTGCTGGTGGGAATGCAAGCTGGTAAAGCCCCTTTGGATGTCAGTGTGGCAATTTCTCAGAAAATTAGGAAACAACCTTCCTTAAGACACAGTAATACCACTTTTGGGTATATATCCAAAGGATGCTCAATAATGCCATAAGGACATGTGCTCAATTATATTCATAGCAGCATGGTTTGTCATAGCCAGAACCTGGAAACAGCCTAAAGGCCCTTCGACCAAAAAATGGATAAGGAAAATGTTGGTAAATGTACCAACATTTACACAATGGAGTACTACACAGCAGAAAAAAAATAATGACATAGTGAATGGATGGAGCTAGAAAACATCATTTTGAGTGAGGTAACACAGACACAGAAAGACAATTATCACATGTACTCACTCATACGTGGTTTTTTAAACATAAAGCAAAGAAAACCAACCCACAAACCACAATCCCAGAGAATTTAGATAACAATGAGGTCCCTAAGAGAGACATGCATAGATCTAATCTACATGGGAAGTAGAAAAAGACAAGATCTCCCGAGTAATTTGGGAGAATGAGGACCTTGGGGGAGGATTAAATGGGAGGGAAGAGGCAGGGAGGGGAGCAGAGAAAAATGTAGAGCTCAATAAAAATCAATAGAAAAATAAAAACTCTCGCAACACTTCTAAGGATGCCTATTAAGTTTTCATCACACACGTGACAAAAGACAACCACCTAAAATCCATAGTAACTGGAGTTATGATAATATAATTCTTTCTTATGATATTTGTAGATACCTCCATACATACACATGCACACACACACACACACACACACAAAGAACATTGAGTCTATTTTCTGTTGGCCAGTTACATCTGACCAAGTTGCTTCTTGGTTCTCGGTCGCTTAGCCCTGAAATATTCAAACACAAACTGTATTAATTAAATCACTGCTTGACCCATTAGTTCTAGCTTCTTATTAGGTAACTCATATATGAATTTAACCCATTTCTATTAAACTATGTATTTCCATGTGTCTGTGGCTTACTGGCTAAAGTTTCAGTGTCTGTCTCTGGTGGAGTTGCATGGCTTTTCTCTGACTCCACCCTTCTATCTCCTAGCATTCAGTTTGGTTTTCCTCACCTACCTAAGTTCTGCCTTGCTATAGGTCCAAAGAAGTTTCTCTATTCATTAATGGCAATCACAGCATACAGAAGGAAATCCCACATACATCATCTGAACAGGGATTTTGTCCTGGCGTGTGGTTGATATACCCAGTGTCACTCCATTGAAGTAAACCAATTGTCCTTCTTTTGTTAGAAATCAGATACAAATAGTATTTGGGCGAGAAGGGGGGCTTTGTTCCCATTTCCTTTTATCAGTCTAGGTATTCTTTTCAAGCTAAACATTGTACAAAGATGGTGCATTCTCTCACAGTCTCTGTGAACTGAATCTATATGTTTTTTATTCCAGTTTTGTAGAGAAGATGCTTTATCTTTGGTGTCACCTGCTATCTCTGGCTTTAACAATCTTTCCTCCTTCTCTTCCACATAGAGCCCTGATCCACTTTCCAGGTGCATTCACACAAGTAGACTGATTATGAAAACATCTAAAGCAGCGGAGTTAACTAGCTATCACTGAGTCCAGTGAATTAGAAGCCACACCTTTCATTTCATTGCTTTAATTAGACTTTGGAACACATACCTAAATTCCATCTAATTAACATGAAAATAATTATAAAACGCGATTTCAAAAATTGGCCTGGTCTTGTACATCTCTATAAATGTATATGATTTATTTTTTCTGTCATAACTTACATGTCCGACAGTGACTGAAATGTCTGCAAAAGAATACATTAAGAATGGCTGTCGATACTCACATAGAATTCACACTGAATGCCCACAGAAATTTTCATTTCCTCTAACTTTTGTGAGCCAAGGAAGGGGAAAGAATGCTAGCAACAAAAGCATTAGCAAAGCTCCTGACATATTCGAGGCCACTCTTATCACAATTCACACATTTCAGCTTCCTTTCATCCTTCTGAGTTCATAAATGCTAACTCTGCTCCTTTCAACCTTGTTCTGGCCTTACACAAAGCTAAAACAGGCGCCTCTATTTCCATCCTTGACCAGAAAGTCAGAAAAGAATATGTGTTCTCTCTGATTCAAGCATTACTCACTGTGAACATGGTCAAGATGAAGCATACATTACCAGGAGAAAATGACAAGAGAGGAAATTAGGAATCACTCATTGCTCTTATTATATCTCCTAGAATACAGACAAAGGTTGCAGCCTTGAACATATTTCAAGAGGCAATTTTTACACTCTAGAGCATGTTATCTATAACAATGTATTTCCACTCCCACTCTTTCATTCCAACATTAAAGAAATATATGTTAAATAGAGCTAGTAATATCTGTTGTGTTCTCAATGCATATAATTCATTAAACATACTATTCATAGCCAGAGCACAATGTTTATAAAGAATTACTGATGTGATATTATGGATGCAGGTAAATCAAACCTTATAAAGGAAGTACATTATTTACAATGGAATTTATTTCAGGATATTTATATCTAAAGTTTATTTCTTTAAATTGCATATTGTGGTATTGATATGCACAACTCTGGTCTTTTTCTTTTGTGTGGTTTGAATGTGTATGTTTTCACTGTGCTATGAGCACTGTAAAAACAAAAACAAAACAAAAACAAAAAACAAACCAAAACAAAAAATCTAGGGAGATTATTTTTTTCTTTTCATAAACTGAATATAAGCACCATTAGATATCATTTGATATAAACAAACAAACACACATACACATGTACACATGCACTTCTTATACTCTGAGCTGTGCTAAGATAAAAACTAATTCACTATTGTAGTATATGTACAATGTGAGTACATAGAGAAAGCACCAACACATGCTCATAGACTACAATACTGCATGGAGATGCTTTTAATATCAACATTATTTTAACCTTATGAAACAAAATGGAAGACATATATGAACTTTGTATGTGTGGGAATTTAATGGTATACATTGTTCAGTATAGTGAAAAACTCTTTATAGTTTGAGAAGAATGAAAGAGATAGGTAACCAAGCAGTTTGCCATCAAAGGTGTTAGAAGGGAACAAAGCTATGATGCCTTCCAAAGAAGAAAGTCATGAGGCAGTAGAACAGAAAGCCAATCAGAGAAGGTGAGAAGAAAATCCAGGTCACCTGCAGCTTTTAGGAATCAGACATACAGCTCCAGACATAATGTTTACTTAGAGATACAACATATATCAAGCCACACAGAATTTAGGGATATAATAAGGAGGTCAAGATCAACAATACAGAAGAAACAAAAATGGAGAGACTTCAATAATTAATTTATTTTCTCTGGAATTATATTTTCTTTTATACTTGAGTGCATTCTTATGTGTGTGTGTTCACGCACACATACTCACAGGAGATCAGTCTCTGATATTGCTCACTGGCTTCTGTCCATTTGGTGTTTAGGAGAGTTTTCTAATGACCCGAAGAAAAGTAATTTAGTTAGGACTGTTGACACACCTATCTATGACTATCTAGTACTACATGCAAATTCAATTGCAGCTGCCTCTTTAATAATGCTTCTTGGGGATGAAGTTTATATCTTCATGGTTACAAGGAAATCACATTATCAATAATGATGTCTTAGCCATATTCTGTTTAGTATTTTATTGGGTGATGTTCAGTAACCATTTGAGATGACAGCAAAATAATGCTTCTCTGGACTCAGAAGCTAATGCTAAACATTGGAAAAAAGTATCCCGCTCTTCCACTTTATTTGACAAAGGGGACAACAGTTACTAAATGCATTTGAAGTGAAACTCTTAATTTTAAGATGTATCCCTGGACCATGGTATAAGATAAATCAGATCTTTGTCTAATTTTAAGGTAATAACTGAACCCTAAATATTAATGGGCTTTTAAAATTTATTGCTAAGGCTTTGAAATGTATTTCTTTTCAGTTTTCAGGACTTTTAAAATAATTGTCAAATGTTCTTGGCCTCGGAACTTCAATTGTAGATACCTGATCTAAAAAACAGTTTAATCATGTAAATATATTGAAAGTACTTGAGTTCAAAGTACCATCATTTTCTTTAGTAATTTGCCTTTTTATGCTCCCATACTCATTCCATTTATATTTTCTTTTACACACTATTATTTAAAATATTCTTCATTAGAAGAATAAGCCATATTAATAACTAACACAGAGTTGGCATTATGAATTTAATCACAAGCATTTACTCATATAGTATTGTCCACTAATACTATCCCTTCCAGTTGTAAAGCTTTCAAATTATTTCACCAAGAAGGAACACTACTCCTCAAGTTTCTATGAGAGCATGTGTTAACAACTATTTCTTAGAATGGATTCTTTCCTTTTGTGCTGATCCTTTGTTTTTTACTTTAATATGTGAGTGGATGTGAGGGTTTTAAACAGTGTTTCCAATAATTTTTTGCCTGTTTAAAGAAGCTAAAATACCAGCAATCAGAATGCAATATTGGAGTTAACATGCTTCAGGTTTTGTTTCTTTGTAATTTGGAGACCAGTTTTCATAGCAAAAGTTACTCGAGTGCTAACTATGTAACCATGCCTGTAAAGGACTGTGCAAGATTTATGTTTCTTCATCCTGAATGCTGGAGTTACATGGATGTGACTCCAAGTGCTGTGATTCCTTTGTTTGCTTTAGTTTTTTTTCTTCCTTCCTTCCTTCCTTCCTTCCTTCCTTCCTTCCTTCCTTCCTTCCTTCCTTCCTTCCTTCCTTCCTTCCTCCCTCCCTCCCTCCCTCCCTCCCTCTCTTTCTTTTTTGTTTGTTTCATTTTTAAGTTTAGTTCAGGCAGTGGTAAAGTCATTATCCTCCTACCTCAACCTCTTCCCCTGGTTTAATCTGAGGTACAATATGTTGTGATGACATTAAGCTGAATATCTTACACAGTACTTTTCAAAACATTTTCTCTGTCATTCCCTCTGTCACCTTGATAAGATCATAACTGAATGTGAAGAAAGTTCCATCTTTAGTGGAACCCAGTGATGAGTTTCTACTTTGGGAAATAAGCAAGACTTGATCACATTTTATGTTCCCACTCCTCCTCCTATATTGCAAAGATGCAAGAAATCATCTTACCCTTTAGGAGGATGTCTGCCTCTTCATTTTCGACAGTGATTGACTTTACTCATATAACTACTGACTATTGAAACCACTTTTATTCTTTTGTGTCACAAGTGATCTGCAGTTTTATTTTTTCCTCGTGTAGGAGGGAGTATTTCACAAAGAGCAAGCATAGATGAAGAGAGTACAGATGGTACATAGACGTTTACTCTATGTAAAAATGAAAAAGATACTGAGCGCATTTCTACTAGTGACTGAAATTACTGTGCAACACTGTGGGAAAGCACATGAGCAGCAAGACACTGTAAGACCTGTGAACACTTGCAAGCACCCTAAATCATTGCTTGTAAAATGAAGCATTTTGCACCCTTTCTCTGATGTTCTCTGCTTGCAAATGTTTATGAACGCCTTATTACATGGGATACAAAATTAGCTTTACAACTGGAAGGGATAGTATTAATGGACAACATTATATAAGTAAATGCTTGTGATTAAATTCATAATGCCATCTCTGTATTAGTTATTAAATGTATTATTTATATATTTGTATTATTTGTATAATTTAAATAAGTATTAATAAAATATTTGCTTATTTCAAAAAAATTGATGCTAGGAAAAAAAAACAAATTCCCTTGGAACACAGGTAGATATAAAGAAAAATTAAATCCATATATATTTATTATGTCTAATCCATACCTTATTTCTCATATAATATGAGGAATATCATGTAATAATGAAAGTTTTGTCCTCGAACATTTGCTTGTTTTAAACATTAATCCTAAATTATGGAGATTATAATTAGCAAGCAATCTTAAAAGGAAATCTACAGGAGAGGTTTCAAACTTATGCTGTATTATTCTTAGTGCTCTTTACCAAAGATGTGAAGAATTAAAAATAGCAGATATAAATTCATTTTTAATATATAAAGTAATTTACATGAATGTATTCAATAAAATTATAGCTATGTGATGATGCTAATTGCATTCTAGCTATGTTGACCTCTACTTATAAACTTGATATCAGAAAGGAAAATTTTCTATAAAAATATGAGAATAATTATTATATGTATTCTCTGAAGCATATTTATATCACTAATTCCACTCCATAAAACATAATTTTAAGAATTCACAGGGTAATTCAATGCTCATTTGCAGTAAAAAATAAATTTCAATCAGAAAAAAATGCATCAGTGATGTTCCACATAATACAAAACTCTTCTGCTCCAGTGGTAATATGCTATTAACAGGTTATTGGGTTCCAAGTAGAATGAACACAAAACCAATGTGCATATCAAGGTCAGATTGTTCAAAAGAATACTTTTGGGCATTACTTATATGAGCAGCTATAGAAATATGGACAGCAACAATAAGCATCAGAGTTAACTTATTATTATTAGCATAGAGTCAATAGTAATATGTAGAGGTAATTAAAAACTCTAATGAGAAAAGAAAACTATCACGTCAAGGTATGTTGAAATATTACTTAAATTGAAAGTGAAATAAAAGTGTTTTCAGATAATCAAATCCAAATAAACATCATGAGTGTATGGATAAAATTATATCCAGTATATGCCAAAGATTTATAGACTTCAAAAAAGGCATAAATCAATAAAACATATTAATATTTAAAAATATAACACTGGAAAAGCTGCAAATTTAAAACATTGTATCAGCATTTCAGAAATAAGTAAACTGAAATCCTGAATGCTAAATTATAACAAAGATAAATCATACAAGAATCATTTTCAGATATATGTATGTAAATTAGAATGAGACAAAGTGACTCACGGAAGATATTTCTAGATGAACTATGTTTGATACTAGGCCTGCTCTGGTCGAAATGGCAATAATCAGTTTGCTAAAGAGTATGTAATGTGGAAATAATAATCTTGAGGTAGTATATATTTCAACTTTGGGGAGAGTACAGAACAGCTACTTAATATGTGCATACATTGGATTCACAACCTCCCATAGAAATTATGTTAACTATTATTTAATTAATGATAAAGACTTTTTAAACACAACAGCAAACATAGATGTAAATTCCAAATAGCTAAAAAAGGATAAATAAGTAAATGATTATTACAAATATCTTATTTCCATTAACAAATGGAATCAAATTGTATATCCAGAAAGTATAACCATAGAATTTTGAACTACTATAACATACATTTTCTGAGATGGCAGAACATGATTTACTACCCAACACGTATGGCACACAAATTATTTTCAGGCATATATGAAAAACATACTGAAATAAATTTTGACAGATACTACTAGTACTGCATTGTTGTTATAGGATGAAACCAATGAAATCAAAGTCCTGTAAGAATAACTTTTAAAGAAATGAATGTGTTGTAAACTATAAAGCTGTCTCAACTGTGTTCATAATAGCATTATTTGTAATAGTCAGAACCTGGAAACAACCTAGATGCCCCTCAGCCAAAGAAAGGATAAAGAAAACATGGTACATTTGCAAAATGGAAATGTACATTTAAAAATGTACATGTGTACATTTGCAGTAAAAATAATGGCATCTTAGAATTTGTAGGCAAGTGGATAGAAGTAGAAAAAAAAACATCCTGAATTAGGCACCCAGACACAGTATGACAAACATAGTATGTACACACTCAAAAGTGGATATTATATATAAAGTGAGGGATAACCAGACTATAGTCCATGGCCCCAGAGAAGCTAGGTAACAAAGAGAATCCTCAGAGAGACACACATGGTTCCCCTGGGAAAAGAATTAGAAAAGATCTCCTGAGAAAATTGAAAAGGGGAGTGAAAAAGGAGGGTGGAAGGGAAGGGGGAGGAGGAAAGAAAAGGGGGAAGAGAAGAGAACATGGGGGAACAGGTTGGCCGAAATGGGTGTGGTACAGTAAGGGAGAGCAAGAAAAGAGATACCTTGATTGAAGGCACCATTATGGGTCTAGCAAGAAAACTGACAGTAAGGAAACCCATGATTTCACAAGGATGACTCCAGCTGAGACCCTAAGCAATATTGGGGAAGGTGCTTGTACTGACCTTGCTCTGTAATCATATTGATGACTATGTTAATTGTCATCATAGAAACCTCATCGAGCAACTGAAGGAAGCAGATACAGAGATCCACACCTAGCACTGTGCCAAGCTCCCAGAGTTCCGATGAATAGAGGAAAGAGGAATAATATCATAATCAAAGGGATCATGGCCATAATGGGGATACATACCCACAGAAACAGCTGTCCTGAGCTAGTGGGAACTCACTGAATACTGACTGACATCAGGGGAATCTTCATAAACCAAACTAGGCCCTATGAATGTGGGTGACATTGTGTGGCTGGGGTAGTCTGTGGGACTACTGGCAATAGGACCAGGATTTATCCCTAGTGTTTGAACTGGTTTTGTTGGAGCTCATTCTCTTTGGAGGGACACCTTTCTCAGTCTTGATATGGGGGGAGGGCTTGGTCCTGCCTCATAGTGATATAGTGATGTATCAGACTTTGTTGACTCCCCATCGGAGCCTTAACCTCTCTGAGGGGTGGATGGGGGTGGGTGGATGGAAGGTGGGGGGTAGAAGTGGAGGGAGCAGGAACTGGGATTAGTATGTAAAATGAGAAAAGATTATTTTAAAAAAATATCAAGCTAGCATTTTCTCTACTAAGGAAAAGAAAGCATTTCTCATCTTTTGCTAACTTGGTCAACTATTATTCATTCACTAATTTATTCATTATTAATTAATTCATTCATTCTTAAATATGCATCTGTCTCTACTTTTAATAAGAAAAAATATTTCTCTGAGTGAAAATTTATTATAATCACATTCTCATAAATGTTAGCTGTAAACTTAATTTAGCATTCAGTACTTGTATCTCACTATGTACTTAGCTATTGCATATCTACTCTGACTTCAGTTACCTCATGAGCTCAATGTAAAGCATGGTGAGAGTTTTTGTAACCTTTTCCTAGCTTTGTTTCCATGGACACCAACACTGCAAACCTGTGATACTTAATACAGGTCAATACATTTTCCTCTGTGCAGATTACAAAATATTTGCACACGAGAAAATCAAATATTTGTGGCTGTCTCCAGTAAATACCTTTGGTCCAGAAAATACAAAGTGCCATCGTTCTTAAACAAACAGACATACATCATTCATTTATAGAACAGCACTGTTTCATCGGGCAAGGCGGGGCTAATTAAACTCCCAGTTTCTTATGTCTCCTTCACCCAGAAATAGCATTTTGGCAGGTAGCTGTCATAGCCTGGAAGTGAAAATACCATTGAGCTTATTGTAGTCACAAATATCATTTAGGGTACAGATGACTTCATCTATTCTCTCCTTTTGCCAAGAGTTAACAGTGTTCTGCTAACTCTGTTCAAAGGAATTTTTAGCATTCATTGAATAGAGATGCTATGAAGTACAAAAATTCATGCCAAAACTTAGTAACAAACTTATAAATAGATATCTACCATATCTAACCATTTCCTACATGGGTAAAAGATTGGTTTATTTTGTAGAAGTTACAAATCTCCAGATATGTAGTTGATCGATACACACATAGAATCTAGAAACTGTTGTTGCTTAACATTGAGAATTCTCCATAACATAAAAATAATATTTGCTATTAAACTCTGCATACCAAATGTAAAGTTTCATCACAGAAACGTGTGTGAGAACAGCCAAGAAGGACTATATGATATTTTATGTGACATGCCACGATCAATCTTAAATTTTAATTATATAAAACATTAAAATATAACATTAATTGATAAAGACTAGATTTAAAAAAATTGATTGAATTTCTGTCAAGTGTGGTGACATATCACTAATCCCAGTACTCAGGGAGAGGAGGAAGGATCTGTAAGCTAGATGCCAGCTTTTCTACAACGTAAAGTTCGGCTTCTAAAGTAGTCAGGTCTACATAATAAGAAGATGTCTCAAAAACACAACCAACAAGTAGAAAATCAACAGTGTTAAATAAATAATGAATATACTAATAAAGCAAATATTTGAATTCCCTAACCTTTTTTGTTGTATGATTATACAATACAATTTGAGCTTCGCATTATTTGGGAAATTTCCTAAGCCTTGTTTCCTATAAGAAAATGTCATGTTGTATTATGACTATAACAATGGGGAATGTTGTCCTGTGTCAAACCAGATGTTATTTTCATCCCTCTTTTTGTATATAACTAAATCTAGAGACATAGCTATTTCTGCTGATTAACTTCTTGTCTTTTTCCTACTTATCCCCCCTTTCATTATCTTTTAACATTTTTAACTATATTGCTAAAGCAATACGTGTAGGATTTATCACCTGCATTCTTTGAAGTAGATGAAGAGAATGTTGGCATAATATAAATAGTTTAAAAGTCCTAAAGCCAATAGAAGCAGAAGTGTTACTAAAAATTATGTTGAAAATACTGACAGTCGCTTATAACACATTTAATAGTTAAAGCTGTTTTCAGTTACATATACAACAAAAACAATTAAAGTTCTATAGGGGGTCAAGGACCTAACAAGACCACCCACAGAACAACTAACTTGGGCTCATAGGGGCTCACAGAGATTGAATTGACATCCAGGAAGGCTGCATGGGACAGACTTAGGACTCTGCATATATGTTACAGTTCTGTAACTTGGCCCTCTTGTAGAGCTGCTCCTAACAGTGGGAGCAAGAGTTGTGTCTGACTCTGTTGCCTGCTGTTAGGAACTTTTCGTCCTTCCTGGTTGCCTTGACCAGGGTTACTAGAAAAAGTTGTGATATAGCATGACTGGTTAATATCTCTTGGAGGCCTGCCTCTTCCTGAAGAGAAGCAGTGGACGAGGTGGTAGATGGGATAAGGGAGAGAGGAAGTGGTGGGAGGGACTAGGAAGAGAAAGAAAGGGGAAACTGCCATCAGGATGTTAAAGAAATTAATTAATAAACATGCAAATAAATAAACTTCCTTAAAATTAAACTTAAGGATATATAACAATAGCTGCAAATCTTAATTCAGTATTATTTGATGCATAATTTACTTATACATAAGTATTAGTTTATTATTTTTTTCATTTAAGATATGGAGATTGCATTGGAAAGTAAGTAAGTCTAATTCCATGCTATGAGGCATTGTACAACAGAAGTAGTAAAGATGAATGGTCAGTAACAGTGTTGGTAGTTCATGATAGAAGATGGAGCTTTATAAGCTGTCATTGAGTAGTTGGTCAAAATATTTAATATTTTTCATATGTGTTCTGAGTTTTAAATGACTGGGCTATAAAGAGCATTCTGGAATAAATGCATTCATAAATCAGAGTATGGCTGCTGCATACACTGAACAAAATAATGACAATTTAAAACATTTATAAAGCTATTTTATTTGGATTCTGAAAATCACTGTAACTTACAGTGACTGCACCAGGTAAACTTCAGTAAATTTGGAGAGTCCATTTCTCTTTCTAATCTCACTTTTCCTTGTTATTTCTATATCACAAATTATATATCAAATTTCTATAAGCAGAAAGTGAGCTATTGCCCATTATACTATATATTCTTCAGCACACAAAGGATCTTCTGTAAATATGCAGAGGATAAATTTCCATAGTTGAAAATAAATATAAACAACATTTTTATCGATTTTATATCTGCAACTGTATCCCCTCTGTTATCCAAAATTTTGCTGTAACCAATCAGAAAGTGCACAGTGAAGGTCAAATATTGCTTATGAACACTGTGACTATACTCATGATGATATGAGTAATAGGGTACACAACTAGGTGTGAAAATTATAAAAATTCAACAGCTAACTTTAGAACAAAGATCTTCTCAAAGTTTGAATAGTGATAACATAGAGGAACTGAGTTAACAATTTCTTCTGACATTTTTCCTTCCTAGAGGGAGGAAAAAGGTGCCATGTATGAAAACAAGTAAATAGAAAATATAAACAAAAGAAAACAAAAGAAGACAGAAGTTTTCAGAACTGTTTGAGAGGTACAATATTTGAAAGGCTCTTTCCCAAGAGTTCAGTGAGTCATATTCTCTCTCTCTCTCTCTCTCTCTCTCTCTCTCTCTCTCTCTCTCTCTCTCTCTCTCTGCCTCTCTCTCTCTGCCTCTCTCTTTCATTTTTGACTTCTTTGACAAATTGTCATTAATATGTCTGTCTACCCATACAAGTTTTACTAGTCCTTCCTGGTCATATTATCAAGTTAGGAAATATTCCAACAGTTTTAGAATTAACCAAATTTAACAGCAAAATAATTTGAAAGAGAAGAAATGTCAGAATTAGAAATGTCATGAGTCGTGAGTCTTGCAGTTATTTAAGAACATAGGATTCAATTCCAGAAAGCACATGGTTAATTGTGTGAATATGCATTGTACTAATTATTGTTGTTCTTATTTGGTTGACCATAAAACCATTTCTTCAAAGTCTAATTCAAATCTTAATTTTATTTTGAGGTTCATATGTATTTCTAACTTTATAATTTTATATTATCTGTGAAATAATGTTTTCTTATTTCCTGTAATATCTATTTTGCAAAACTAAGATAAAACTATGAAAATCTCTTTCTCTTATAACTCACTGGCCCCTTCCCCATTTTAGTGTGTGAGGAAGTTGTCCAGTGATTAATTCACCAGGTTTAATTTACCAATGCAGTGGCTCTGGAAAAAAATTGCAGATTTAATTGGGGAAATGATAGTACTTTAGTCATAAATCTGTGTCCATTTTGCATTCAAAGTATAAATTTTTATGGAGTTTAAGCATATAACAAGGCTTAAAACTTAGGTTATGACTGGTCTTTGCATATGCTAATAGTTGCTTTTATAAACATCCAGAAAGCAGCTAAAGTAATAATAAATGAGATTTGATAAATAAATAATTCTAAAAACTGTTGGAAGGAGCATTTAATATTAAAACATATGAACAATAATTACTCATGCAAGATAAGAGCACTAACAAAGTAAAGAACTCACGTATTTTGAGAAGGAAATTAGGTATTTTATATTGTTTTCATATTCCTTATATTTTCATATTATTTCCAGGAGAAAACTGAAAATTATTGAAAACCAGTTTTGCATTTATAATCTTCCCTGGACAAAAATATGATTATTATTATCTTCCACATTACCTTTTAGTCTACTGTTTAAGATAAGTAGGCAAAGGGAAAGGAGAGTAGACACAGCTAATGTTTTAAAATGTTCACTGCAACATTTGGGAAAAAATGTGTTACTTAGAAATTAATTAATAAATAGTACTTAGGAAACATTTTAATTTTAAGTTAAATCACAAATACAGGAAAAGGGGCTTCAACAGTCATAGGATTATAAGTATCTCCCTTCTCTGTTTCCATTTTCCTGCAACTGTGAAACTATAAGGCAGAACCATTTCAGTGGCCTGTGACCCACAGTGAATTCTTTATATATTGACCCTCCACAAAAAAAGAATCGCAAAGCAATTTCAAATCCTTAGACGCAAACGTTTGCTTGTTGAACTTGAAATGTCCCGATGATACCTATTAACTAGAATGTGAAAGTGAAGTTAAATGAAGGATATAGAGGGATGCCATATGACTAATCTCAAGGGAAATGGGATGGAAGGAAAGAATCATTAGGTGAACTGCACTGTACAAAAGTATATGACCTAGGTAGCCATGAAAGAGAGATCGCAAGAAAGAGGAGATAATAGGCTTCAGTTAACGGAGACTGTATTTGAAAAAGTACTAGGCCCACACAAATTGAAATAGAACAAGATTTTGACAATTTCTCAGGATAAATGTCCTTCTGGTTTGAAAGATGTGGATATAGTTTTTCCATCAGTTATATATTTTATTTTTTTCTGCCTATTCTATTGCATATTCTGTTTTCAGTGGATCAATTCTCAGTCTCTCAATTTTAATACTTATAGGTCAAGAATAAGAAAAATAAATGTATGGCAAGTGGTTGATTGTCAGAATGTAAAATCATTCATGATGTCACATCAGGGTCTCATCACACCTGAGAATTGTGCTTATGTTATGAACAATAAGAGGGATCAGGAGAACGCTATGAGGATAAGAAGAAATTGGCTATGAAAATTAACAGTAAGAAATGTAAAAAGTTGTCATTATAAAAATTATAGGAGGCATTGAACTAAAACAATCAAAGTGTTAAACAGGGAAAGAAAGAAGAAACAGACAATGAGACAAACTGAAATCTAGGACCCCGAGAGTGAATTGTATTATCACTCTACTATTTCCCTTCCTGAAGGCTGGTGGGAAACTGTCAAGGAGGCTGAAATGGACATTACAGTGTACCATACTAAAGGTAGCGTCTTCTCTTTCTTCAGGTTTTTGCTCCATTGTTTACTAGATGGCAGTCACACAGGAACCCAGCTCACTTGATTTAAGAAGCAGAATGTTAAGAAGTTATCTCTCATACAAGTCATTCTATTATAAACTGCATGAACTAGTTATTAAGATACATTGATAAATTTTATTATATATAATTACTATATTTTACTTTTAGTCATATAAAACATGAATTATTTTAAATAATTATCTAAGACAGTCATTTGTTTAGCAGATGATAATCTTTTATATGTAAATGCAAATTTATAAACATACATATTTATATATACTTATTTCACATCCTGGCTGCAGTTTCCCGTCTCGCCTCACCCCAGGACCCCACCCTACTCCCCCTCTGTTCCAACCACTCAATCCACTCCTCCTTCATTTCTGTTCAGGAATGAGCAAGTCTCTCATGAATCTCAACAAAACATGACATATGAACTTGAAGTAAAACTAATCACTCAAACCTCCCCTGCTCCCCTATGTATAAGGCTGGTCCAGGCAATCCAGTAAGAGGAGCAGGGTCCCAAAAGGCAGTTTATTCATGATTTTTAAATGTCAATGTTAGTTTGTGTTGGTTATATGCATACTAAATAGAATAATATCTAGCTAATAAATAATGAGTCATAACCACAAGTCATGACTATATTGCTTGTTGCTGCTTATTCCTTTCCTTTCCTTTCCTTTCCTTTCCTTTCCTTTCCTTTCCTTTCCTTTCCACTTCTTTTTTTCCCTTCTCTTCCCTTTTATTTTCTTCTCCATTCCTTTTCTTATTTTCTTTCATGGATGGTCTAGCAACATAGTTCAAGTTGACCTTCATTTTGTGATCCTTTCCTGACTCATCTTTCCCAGTGTTGCAATGGCAGGTGTGGGTCAACCTACCAGATTTCCCATTCTGATATCTATAAAAAATGTTTATTTATATCATTGCGTGAATGGTACATTTCATACAAGTCTCTTTGGAATAATTTATGGTAACACCATAGGATAATAAAACTCATCAAATATTTTAGGATAATTGTTAGTAATGTGGAGTTATTGTAAAGGATAATGAGTATCACATTCAAATTCTGGTTTTTCCAGAGAAAAAAAATCTTACCTTTCCTACATATTGAGTGTCTGTACCTGTGTACTCTTCTAACAAGAAGAACTGATTCCACATCCAGCCACGCTTGGTACGATGGAGCATTTTCCCATCATCTTTTGTCAAATTCACCATCTTCCTAAGACCGTTAGCCTTTGCTTGTAATGGGCTGTTATCAACTGTATGGAGAATGCAAGTCCAGATGATCAGTGGAAGACAATGGTAAGTCCTCATTATCTTCTACTTCGGAAGGATAAAATTTTAAGGTGTGACCTGTAGAATAAAAATGATTTTATTAGGATGTGTATCTTTTATAATGGAATACTTTTATATACTATTTAAAGTTATAAATATATAATGTACATTTAAAAAAATATCAAAGAACAGTCTTTAAAATCATAAATATTGAAATATACACATAATTGGTAAGATTACATAAATATTCATAAGTACATTGCAAATATGTATTTCAAAAATCTTATTTAACATAAGTAAAAAATAAGCACAAAAATTCAAACCACTAATAATTCTGCAAACTAAACTTTTAATACAACAGTTATATTATTAATTCTTTAAAGTTGTAAGTATTAATAGTGAAGAAATATGTACATGTCAATGAACATATACACTGCAAATGGTATTATATTTCCTCTTGTCTAACATTTTTCAGAATGTGTTCTCCCTCTCCACGGTCTACTATAGAAATGAATTGAATTAAACCAAGGGAGTATGGAATAAAGTAGTTCTTCACTAATAGTAAAAACTAGATTCCATAAAGACAAAATAGGTTAAAAGTCCTAAATTTAATTAGAGAAAAAAAACACAAAAGTAGACTTTCTTAACTCTGATTTTTCCTACTGTGAGAACTTTATTTTGACATTAAGTTTGCTGATCAGTCTTTCAGAGAATTTTGAGACACACTGTTCATTTCTAAACAGTGTTTTAATGGAGATGTGCATTTGGGTTTTTTGTTGTTGTTTCTCGTTTGTTTGTTGCTTTTTTTGAATGTAGACATTTGAGTGAGGTAATCTAGTTTTACTGGCTATATCAGATTTTAGAGAATAAAAAACACTGTGAAACTGTGTAACTTAAAAATATAAAATAAATTTCTTTCTTTTTCAGTGTAATGAAATCCATGGAAATATTCCAATATACCCTTCAGAACTCAATCTAGCTAACTAGAAAATTGTTGGAGGGCAAAGAAGAGATTTGGTAGGGAGGGTGTCAATGAAATTTATCATGTCATTTCAGTAAGGGATCATGACGCTTCTAGAAATATAATGAAATGAATACAGATTACTAAAATTCTCTTATAAGAATGTGTATGATTCTTAATAGGAACACACACACACTCTCTCTCTTTCTCTCTCTCTTCAGTTTTTATATCCCGTTTCTTTAATTTGACTACTGCAGTGACTTCTTATACTCCTATAACTTTACAAATGCCCCTATGAAATTTCTGAGAAATATTTGAAGTGCATTATGAAATATCACTGAGTTTCATGCAAATTCCTGCTGAAGCTGTATTGGGTAATGAACCGTGTGTGTGTGTGTGTGTGTGTGTGTGTGTGTGTTTCTTTTCCAATACCAATCTATTAGGCTGTGCACTTTATGTTGTAGACTGTAAAGTTGAAAGAGATGTTTGGAGATTTGGGTACTTAATTTTACAAATAAGACATTTATTTAGGCATTAGAATGTGACAGTCTGGCCTGGGTGTTTGCACTATTCCCCAATATCTATGCTGATAACCTATATCCCCAGCAAATATTAATTGGGTGATGACTAAGGCAGAGAACAGACACTCATGGGAAAATCAGTTCTTTATAAGAGCATGGTGGGAATTGAGTTCTTTTAAACTGCACCTTCATGAGAGCACGTGGAAGATAGACAGCCCTCAAACTGCACCAGTAAGAGGTCCCTTTGATCTTGCACATATCAGTACCCAACTTAAAAAAAAAAATGATTGCTGCCAACTCGTATATTTTATTGAAGTAGTATCCAGAATCAAGAATGAGAAAGAAAAAATATTCCATATGTATTTATTTGAAGACTATCTAAAATTTGCCCAATTAATAATTTTACCTATATTTCTTCTCTGATCTGCACAGATATTATCTGGATCATTCAAAAGCCTATTGTTTGCATTTTTGATGTATCTCTATTATATACTTTTTATAAATTTCCAAGTAATTATTTCTAAAGTGTCACATCTCACCTCAAATATCCCTGTTTTATCTCTCATTGTACATTTATGACCTTCTTATGATGAACATAGCATTTATGTTCATTCATTCAGTATTCAGCGCAATGACCACCTTCATTTAGATATAATGCAGTTTCTATGCATGATGTGAGAAATTTGTAGTTCTCTGTGCCCTGCACACAACCCACCAGGCACTTATTATTAGAGTCAAACTATCTCGTTAATGGATTAGTGGTTAATACTTTTGAAGCTTATTTTCAACCCTGGGTCACCTACTGAATGCCTATCAGTCTAATGTATAAATAAAGACTACCAGAGACAGATGCAAAAATTGAAAGTAGAAAGTTTATTGCTTTTGACCAGAGTCAGAGATTATTTGTGTTTCTTAACATCAATCATGAAATTTGTGGTGCTCTCACTGAAGTTCACAGAAGTTTGCATTAAGTGTGATTAAATGTTAACAACACAGCATGTCTGCTATAAATTATAGAATGATTTTTTTTTATAAACTTTGCTACTCTCTGATTTAATACCTTTGCTTTAGTCAACTCTTGTATTGGTAGATTTGTTTTACATTTAGGAAACATTACTGTAAACCTCTTGTGGCTAATTTAGCACCTGCACATTCTTTGGCTCTGAGATAAAAGTGCACACTTTAAAAGGTTTTCTGCTATATTTGGTTTTAAAGTTAGCATCTCCTGTCCCATGGGGTTTATTAAAAATTCTTCACAACCTTTATTTATTCAATAGCAACAAGCTGATTACTAAATTTTCTATGCCTAATTAGGTCTATCAGCCTTAAATGCTCTGCATTTTAATCTCACTTTTGTTGATAAATAACTACCATCAGATGTATTACAGATTACAGCATTTTAGTTTGGTTAAAATTGATTTTGTAATCAAGGGATTCATTTGAACCTTATTAGTTTTAAAAACTGAACATCGTTTGATTATTATATCCTTATTCACTTAATTATATATCAATTCCATTTCATTTCTATTTTAGAATTAAGAAAAACATGTACTTTGTTGTACTTAAGTTAGAAGTTTACCAGTTAAATGCCTAACTGAAAATGAATATATTTCTGCCTCTAAATACCCATATAATTATAATCAAAATGAATATTTCTAATCTTTATTATTAACCATGGAACCACAGGCACTGGAGTAATAAAGCAGTTATGATCACATGATATGGCTGGTATGATCCTATGCAAGAGCAATATACATTCTCAACTACAAAACCATCCATACAGTCTCTTCAGAGAGATCATTTAATACTATTTGTCATGAATGTTTCTAACAAGAAATGCACTTATAACACAAGTGTTCATGATTAAATTTGCTACTTTATCATTATGAAATTTCTAGTCAGCAAGGAATTTTGGCAAATATTACAGTTGTAGTCTTAATTGACTCATAATTTATAGTTTTCTCAGTGACATATCTGAGTTCTCGAGAAAGAAAGCTACACATTACTCATATGTATTACCTTTTTATTGGCATGACAAAACACTATGGCCAAAAGAACATTATAAAAGGATTCAATTTGCTATTTTCCATTAGAGAGCATTAGAATCCACGGTGTACATTGTCAGGAGAATGGCATTAGAACTGTACATTAGATCATATATCTTGGTCCACAATAACAAGGCTGAGAGAGATAACTGGGAATGACTATGTTTGTTTTGTTTTGTTTTGTTTATTGTTGTTGTTTTAAACCTCAAACCTGTCACTAATAACATACCACTTCTTATTAGACCAGACCTCTGAAACCTTCTTAAAAGTTTTACAAACTGAATCTTAAATATTTAAATATATCTACCTGTGAGGGTCATTCTCATCCAAACCATTTCTGGAGCAATGTAGAAATCTCGTGCAAAGGAAAGTTTCTGGAATCCACAAGTTCACCCTAGCAAAAATTCCTGATCATGGGAAATATGAAGTTTGAACTGGCCATCTTCTCTAACCAAGCAAGGCTTGTTTAGAGGGACTGGAACACCATTCCATCCCCAAAACCTTTGACCTACCACTTACTCTCCATGCAAAGATTTGCTGGGTAAAGTTTGTGCAGGGCTTGTTGCATGGGCAACCAATGACAGGTCCATCCTGAGACACATGCCATGCCTGACATTTCCTGGGGGGCCAGGAATAAAGTATGGATATCCCACTGACCTAGGGTAGAAACAAACATGAGCAGGCCCGCCCTCCCCCCAAAATATAAATAAGTCAAAGAAATGCCTCCTAATAGTATTCTGCTATACTCCTGTACTGGAGCTTAGTATAAAGGATCATGGTCATCAGATATGCTTAACCCAGCCGCTGATGGGAGCAGATGCAGAGATCTTCAGTCAAGCGTTAGGCAGAGTTTTGGGAATCCTGCTGAAGATGGGAACAAAGGGTTGTAGGAACCAGCAGTGGTGATGATGCCAATAGAAAATGTCCCACAGAATCAACTAACCATGGCTTATATGGTTATATAGAGACTGAAGTGAAAATCAGAAAATCTGTATGGGTCTGACTTAAATTCTCTGAATATATATTATGGTTGTGTATCTTGGTATTCCTGTGGGAATTCTTACAGTGGGCTCAAGGGTCTGTGTCTGATCTTTTGCCTGATTTTGGTTTCCTTTTTCTGCTATTGAATTGCCCTGTCGAGGCTTATTATGAGAGGTGTGCCTAGTCTTATCGTTAACTTGCTGTGCTATGGCTGGTTGATATTTCTGAGACTTGCCCATTTCTGAGAGGAAAGGAGAAGTGGATGTGGCGAAGAAGGGAGGCATGGGTGAAGGGCATGGAGGGCAGGAAGGAGAGGAGGAAACTGCAGTTGTGGTGTAATATATGATAGAAGAATAAATAGAAAAGGAAAAAGAAAATATAGGAGACAAATACAGATATAAAACATTCTGCAAGTGTTAGCAATCAATAAATTTCATATCAGCATGAAGTTTGACCACATCCCAGTAGAAAGGTTGAAACAAAACCATAAAACTCTTCGCTAGGATGATGAAGAACAAGAGGAATTCTTCATTGCTGTTATACCACCCACAACAAAGACGCCCTTTGCAATATTTAAAAGGGATAAAAGTTTTATACTCTAGCACAGCAATTGTTTCTATTTATCATACTTTAAAATATTTTTGCCAAGAAAATGCATAGTCAATTTTACATGTTGTTTATTCACGTTCATAATTTTAGATATTTATTCACTTTTATTCCATGTGTATGCATCACATACATAGGTAAACACAGGGCAATCTGCATAGGGTATTCAATTCTGTGGAACTAGAAACACAGGCATTTGTGAAACAATTGGCTTGGCTTCTGGAAGTTTAATTTGGGGCTTCTGAAGAGCAATGAACAACCTTAAATACTGAGTCATCTCTCCAGGCCCCCAAATGCCTTTTAGAAAAGGAACACATACATAATTTTCTGAACACTCAGGAAGCGGATTATAACTTAATGATAAAAATTAAATGGGGTTTTAAGACACCAAAAAGCTCAAAGAAATGTAAATTCAAATTTCTACATAATTGACTCTCTTATGAGAAGTCTGTGTGTGTAATTACTCAGGTTATATGGCATTCAGAACTAGGCAAATTCATGAAGCTCCAAAATATCAAAAACTTTCCAGTGGTTGCTGAGAAGGGAAGATGTGAGGGGGGGCACAGAGAGAGGCAAGTCACAGCAGGTTTACTTATGAACACTGTCCTGTATAATAATACAATGGTAGGTCATAAAACTTTCAATTTCCAAAACCTATTACAGTTTACAATAGGGGTTTCAGGACTGTACCTTATTACATTCAAATTAAAAGAAAAGAAAATCTTTCAGAGCTGAGGTCTAGAAGGCTAATTCCGAGGGGACTCACAGCCTAACAAAAGAATTGGTCTCTGCTCCAAATGATGAAAGAATTTTAGTGATGAGGGTGGTAAGAAAGAAGATACTCATGCATCTTTAAAATGGGTGCTGCTTCTGACAGCAATGGAAAAAGAATTGCACAGACACTCTGCTGCAGTGAACAAAGACATTCCCCCTGGGGGTAGGTTAACAAAAAGTCATCGTGATGTTTTTATACCCTGCAATTAAACAGTGAAGTAAATTGGTGAAACATTATTTGATAAAATTCAGAGGTAAGAAATCCAGTGTTAATGCAATGTCAAACCAGTGCAAACTCGCTTACTATAATACAGATCAAAAGACTAGCTATTAGAAAATGTAGAGATGTATAAATCCTATGGACAAAATGCAAATTATTAGATATGTCAAAGAGAAGTCCTAAAATAATATCAACAAGCACCAATGAACTGACTTGCAACCCAAAACATGGATTGGAATAAATACCGTGATCCAACAAAATAAAACAGAATATTATCAGTTCTCAGACTAAAGGAAGAAACAGACTTGTGATGAGTTTGAAACAGCTTGTATTGCTGTACAGTAAAGCAGTATTATAAAACACATACACAAGTGAAGCAAAACTACTATATTAATGTGAGTATAGAAGTTATGAATGGATTCCTAATTGCCCACACTAAAATAACTTTTACAGCATAATTGGTAATGTTGCATTATAGTCTAATAAATAAAATAAGAATCATCAACTTTATAGTTATAAACATGAGTGATTGATTTAATAATTGTGAAAAGAAATTTAGGGAAAAATGTATAGCAAGTAATTTATGTCTATATTTTGCCATTATGAGGAAGAACCTGTATTCAAGTTTCTTAACAATAGGACAGAGCAAGTTTCCTTGCACAACAAGCCAAATAATAATTTGGTTAAATCCATAATACTATACTGGGAAAGTCACAACACCACAAGATAGTGAAATCATTATCAATATGTTATAGCATGTACCCTTCAAATAATGTGAAGATAATGCAAGTCTTTCCTTTGTGATGTTCCTCTACCATCTGGCAAGCACAATCCTGCTTTAACTACCATCACATATCTTGGTATGACAGAGTATCCACTAATCAATGGTGTACAGCTCTTCAAAACAGCCAACGTCTCCATTAATAAAGAATGTCCAAGGTACATTCCTTGCCAAGAGGAACTTCATAAGACATGAATAATAAGGAAAATATGGTAGCCTGTACAGAATGCTAGATGAGAAAATTATACAAGACATGATCTATAGAAGTTCTAATAAACCAGGGACTTGATAATAATTTTCAATATCATTTTAAATACATGGAATTGCTGGGGGGTTTTTTTCAGCAGTTAGTAATATAGAAAATGGGTGAAATGTTTTAGACAATTAAGACTTAAATTTTCATTTTTTTGTAAAATTGAAACTATATTATAGATTAGTCTGATCTAGGAAAATAAAGAAAATTAAATTTTATAATATTAAATTACGTGTGAATGAAAGTTTTTTTTATTTTTATGTATTTTTAACAGAGAGAAATTCTCTATTAGGGTGACATTTTAACAGAATCATGGAAGAAGTGGGAAAGGTACCATAGTTTAAATGTTTAAAAACATCCCCAGGGAGATGAAGCAAACAGAATTCCGTGGTAGGAAACTGGGGAGAAGTGTGTCTTATGGAAAAAGCCTTTGAAGACAAACAGTTGCAGCTAAAGATAAGTGAACGTGGCTAAGGCAGTGAAGCTAAACAGGTAAAGTATTCTGCAATTTTTGAAGTCAGTAAGTTTTCACCTTCATAATTTTGTTTCCTTTTCTGTTGTTGTAATTAAATTTCCTGGCAAAAGCAGTTCGAAAAAGAAGGGCTTAGTTTCATCCACAGTTAATGTTCTAGCCCACCATGGCACAGGGACACAGAATCATCAGGAACCTGAAGCAACTGGCCACATTTGTCCACAATCAGAAAGCAGTGCATGAATGAGCTAGGCTTGCTTGCTTTTACACAGTCCAGTATCCTAATCCAATAAGTAGATTTACAAACTGTGGAGTGGACTTCTTACATCCATTATCTAAACCAATACCAATAGATGTACCCAGAGGCCATTATTACCTACATAATTAGTCACAGCAATCCCCTACTCCTATCCCATTCCAAATCAATCTCCTGTGTGATTCTACAACCGTTCTTCATTGAGAATTAACACTAACCATCTCAATGGTGAACCAAATCAGGCAGAGGCTTTGTTCCATCAATGTGTTGAATAATTCATCATTAAACATGTGGGCATAACTAAAATCATACATTCAATAATAATATAAGTCCAGTTCAAAGGAAGTTGAGAAAACACAGATATTAAAATTCAACTTGAGTTTACAGTATATTATTAGTGAGAAATTATTTCAGATACAATCATCAGCCAGTCTAGTTTAAAAAAAAATCATTTTCAAGGAAAAACTTAGTGTTATCAGGGAAGTAACATAATGGGAATAGCTTGACATAAAGCCATAAGCAAATTGATTATTTGAGTGATTTAGAGAAAAGATTGGAGTCTGTGAGGGTTTTGTTCTTGTTTTGTTTTCAATGTAATTTAACAATGAACATGAACGTCCCTAAAACTTGAAGACAGCGAGGCTCTAGGGAGAAGAATTGGAAGTAGATTAAATCTTTCTAAGTGGAAAGTTGAAGGACCCATGATAACTCTTTGGAATACATTATTTTACAAAACCATGAGGGAAGTGTGGATAGTTATTCTTTTGACAAATGAGAGTGAGATGCTTGCTTTATAGGCATTTTTGGACATCTCTGGGAAATTAATTCTAACAGAATCATGTATAGCCATACAGAGGCAATCTATGCATCATATCAGAAGAAAATGTTAGTATTAGAAGTCATTTACTCAATGGTATTTCATCTGCTGGGCCAATGTAAGCGGAACTTGCATTTGTGTGTCAAAGTTTTAATCAGCAGAGAAAAGCTATAAATATATTTTCAGTCTGTGATTTCATGTCAGCTTTCTGTGTCAGAAATGAACATCAGAGTCTGTCAGAGGCAAGTTAATGACTGTGCCATATGAGTCATTCTCCTGTATCTGCTTCTCACTGAGCTCTCACCAGACAGAAGATGGGGATGACAGCCACATGACAAGAGTAAGAATCTTCAGAGACTAAAGCATGAGTAGTTGGAGAAGAGCTATCCTAGGAGGGGGGTGATGGTGGAAAAACACGAATTTCAGTAGCTAAGAAAGAAAGAAACCTTTGGAAAAAGAAACAGTAAAGTTCAATCCCAATTAAGGATTCTTTCCCCCTGGAACGGCAACTACGGAGGATTGCGGCTATTGCTTTAGACATAAAAGAGTCAGAGTCATCGGAAAAGTTGTAACCCATAGTTAGAGAAAACTGGGGGTCAGAAGACCAGCACAACTACAGGTTTTCATAGGGGAAGATGGAGGACAAAAGAAAAACAAAGCAAAGAGCAACAACAAAAATCCAGAGATTTCAGGAAGACACCCAATACTGGATATGTCAGCAAGCAGGTTTACAATACAATTAGGAAGACAAAATGTAGTCCAGATACTGGACAAGGGAAGTTAATGTCATCTATCCTCTGATTTTGACAATTGCAACAGAAAGAGGTTATTTTATTTACTTTAATATGTATGTGTGTAAATATGTATGTATATTTACATCACCATGTAGCTCTGTCTGGTCTGGAACTCACTAAATATGTGCACCAGACTGACCTTAAATTTAGACAGAGGCCATTTTTGAAATTCTCTTGCTAACATTGTGGAGTTTCTTTTGTACTCAGAGCTGGCTGACAACAGAGGGCTAGTCCTAAACACTTTTCTCTGAGTCTTGGCCTGCAGAAGATCTCTTATTAGAGCAGATAAAATCTGATTCAGTGGCCCTTGAAACTTTTTGTTTTTAGTTTTTTTAAAAAAATATTATTTATTTTTTAGCTTAAAGTGGATGTTTTTAAATACAATATAGTCTCATTATGGTTTGTCCACCTTCCTCCTATATCTTCCCACCTCCTCTTCCATCCTTTTCCCATTTCTATCTCTTCCTAGCAGTGAAAAACACATCTAATGAATAATAATAAAATAAAAAATACAATACAATAAAATAGAAACAAACAAATTGACACACAGGGAGTGCCTTACATAATGGGAAACCGGCCTGTGCCTTAGAAAACAATAAGATTTACTGGACCTTCCAAAGAGAGAAAGACTGGCATATTCTTAAAATTGTTGGGTTCCAAGACACAACGATGGAGTGCTTATTGATGACCCTTTCCAGCCTTCTCAGTCTGAAATAATCTCCAGTCACATATACACTGTCTAGGCATCCACAGCACCCACCAATTGCAAGATAACCACCACAAAGAACAACACAGAAAACTAAATAACATGAATGTCCTGCTCTTATAGGTAGATTCCCAAAGAATGGAAAGAAATGTAGCTTAAAAACAGTCTTCTCAATATGCTGGCAATCAGTGGGATATGAAGAGTGAGCGGCTCTGCTAAGGGGAGACACAAAAAAGACAGTGTGCACCTGCATAAAGGCAGATTGTTACTTAATGTTCAGAATGATCACACAGGTAATTATGATTCTTTAGACTATGTTGTACTATCCTTCACACTCTCTTGTTTCCTTAGATTTCCATTTTCAGAAAGTATTTTACAAATCGCACAGGGTGGGGTTGGGATTGGGTTAATTTTTCTAAAGCCCTTGTTTTTTTCTTATTTTTCTTTTCATTCTCCCTCCACTGGAGCTACTGTGTCTGCTCTCATCTTTTGTTTCTCTCTTCTAGTCATTTCCCTTTTCTACTTCTTCTCCATTGTTTTAATGCTAATTAACTGTCTTAATAATCTAATTTTACCTCCATTTCTACATTTATCACCTGTAACACCACCTTAGAGCTATTAACATACATAAAGCACTGTTATCGTTCTTTTGTTCTCACAAAAATAGATAAGAATTATGTTAATTGGCTATTACTTAAGTTTTGTGCATATGACTCTTTTGAAACACAGTAAATGGTCAACTGCATAAAACATACATGAGAATGAAAAAGTATACACCATTTACAAATCTAGGGAAAAGATAATGGTCACGTTGATGCAGGAATCATGCAGAATGACAAAGCAAAAGGGACAAAGAATCTCTGCAAATCTGAATATGGGTAAAACAGAGTCCACTCACACCTGTGTGAGCCTACACTCACACAAGCACACACACATAAGAAATATTGAAAACTGAAAGAAAGCAAGACTGGATAAATTTAATAATAGTTTGTTGCAAGGAGCTGCTTGTTCGTCCCAACTGCCCAGAACCGAAACAATCACACAAAAAAATGTATTATTTAAATCACTGCTTGACCCATTAGATCTACCTTCTTATTGGCTAACTTTTACATCTTAATTTAACCCATTTCTACTAATCTGTATATCACCACAAGGTCGTGGCCTACCAGCAAAGTTTCAGCACACCTATCTCCTTTGGCAGAGGCCACATGGCATCCCCTGACTCCGCCCTTCTTTCTACCAGCAGTCAGTCCAGTCTGCCCCACCTACCTAAGTTCTGCCCCATCAACAGGCCAAGGCAGTTTCTTTATTCATTAATGGTAATCACAGCACACAGAGGGACTCCCAATCAATAGTTGATATCTCAACACAAACTCTCAAAACCAGTGTGAAGTGAAACTCTGTATTTCAAGCTCTTAAAGACAGAGAGTTCTAACACAATGTTACAACAATCAGCAAGCTATCCTTTACATTGAAGAAGTAAATTTGTAAGATGAACACAAGTTAAAGAATTCAAGAACAACTAATCCAGTATTACAAGATAATGTTAAAGAAAAGAAATATATGTAACATGTATGATGTTACAGAATCCCAGAGAAACATTTTATCTATTTAAGGTTCAGAAAGTAAAAAACACAATAAAATTCAAAATACTATAGAATCAATAGGCACCATTCAATAATAATACTGAATGTTAAAGGTATTTGTTCTCCAATCAAAGGATACAGAGAAGACCATTGAATTACAAAAGAGGATCATTATATTTTACCTGCAACAAATACCTCTCACTTCCAAAGACAATCATTTTCATAACTGGAAAGAAAAGCTGGAAGAAAAAAGATTATCATACAAATACAACTAGAAATATAGCAGGCATGTCTATGAGTTTCTGATCAAGTAGATTTCAAACTGTCACTTAACACTGATTAAGAAAATAAGCCAACCAGCAAAATTCTAACCATATCATTATCATAAGAACAATTTCCAAAAGCCAGAACTATTTGAAATAGAAATACAGATAGACTTCAATACAGTAGCAATGGGTGATTGCAATATTGCATTCTCGCCTACATGTAGATTAAATAGATGCCAACAAAGAATCTTCAGATATAAAATTCACTGTGGATCAAGTGGCTAAATACCCTCTGCAAAATAGTCTACCTAAACAATGTAGAATGCAACATGTCCAGGTTTACTAGACCACAATTTACAATGTTCACGTTAAGGATTAGCCTAGGTAAAATCAACAGATGGACAGATAAAGAAAATCTGGTGTTGTAGAATATTATTTTAATAGGGCAAAGATGTGTTACATTTGTTTATGCTGAGGAATATTACTTTAACTGTTTGAAGGTGTGTTACATGTGTTTCTACTGCCTTTATTTAGGATGTAAATATGTTACATTTGTTTGTGTTGTATTTGTTAACTATATAAAGATGTGTTGCATTCACTTTAATTAAGTAAAATTAATCTGCCTAGCAACTACTTGACAGGAAGTAAAATGGAGGGGCTTAGAACAGCTTCATTATTTTTTGTTTGTTTTGAGTTGCGGGCAGTGTGAAGGGAAGTGGTTCCAGGATGCCAGCAATTAGAAAAAGTGAGCCAGTACTCTCTACTCTCTGTGCTCACAGGTTTATACCCTAGCCCTTTCACCCTAGCCTGTGAATCCCTAGTCTTAGTAGAAAGACACAGAGATTTGGTTAGAACAAACATTAGTGGAAGAAACCATTGTCTGGGGGAACAGAATTCCCCCCAGACTATTGTCTTGGCAGCTAGGCTATGAGTAGTTTAAATGCAACTAATGGAAGGAAAGTAAAACAGCAATCAGCCACATGCACATAGCTGTTTTATTATGAGAAGAATGAAGTTATGTTACTTTGCAAAGAAAGAAAGAAAGAAGGAAGGAAGGAAGGAAGGAAGGAAGGAAGGAAGGAAGGAAGGAAGGAAGGAAGGAAGAAAGAAAGAGAAAAGGGAATGGATACAATTGAAGGTTGTCCTATTAGACATAGAAAGAAACATATTTCCTTTTTTATCTCATTTGTTGATACTAAATTCCATGTGTATGTGCACACACACATAAATACACACACACACTTATATTTGACATTAAAAAGGACTTGAAATTTTAAACAAGGATTGTTCTTTCCACACACAATAAACAGCAGAATCTCAGGGGCCTAGTAATCATGATAAATACTTTGTCCTCCAAAAGGGAAGCAAAACACAGCATAACCACGAGAACTCATGCTTTAGTATACTTTACTTTTCTCTTCTTCTTTTTGTCAAAAATCAGGTGTTCATAGTCTTTGATTTGATTCCATTGGTCAGCCTATCTGTTCTTATGCCAATACCAAGCTGCTTTCATTACTGTAGCTCTATAATGGAGGTTGATGTCATTGATGGTGATATTTTCAGAAGTTCCTTTATTATATAGATTTGTTTTGGCTATCCTGGGATTTTTGTTTTTCCATATGAAGCTGAGTACTTTTCTTTTGAGGTCTTGAAGAATTGTGTTGAGATTTTTATGGGGATTGCATTGAATCTGTAGATTGCTTTTGGTAGAATTGCTATTTTTATTATGTTGTTCCTACTTATCCAAGAACATGGGAGATCTTTCTATTTTCTGATAACTCCTTCAATTTCTATTTTCAAAGAGTAAAAGGCTAAAAAATACCCGAGGAAATGCTTAACATCCTAAGCCATGATGGAAATGCTTGTTCTGGACTTTTGGAATCAATTCTCTATGGAGCCTAGTTAGGGGGGCTTGGTCCTGTCTCAAAGCAATGTGATAGACTTTATTGACTCCCTGTGGGAAGCCTTACCCTCTCTGAGGAGTGGAGAAGGGGTAGGAGGATGGGAGAGAAGAGAGGAACGGTAGAAGGAGCAGAAGGGGAGGGAGCGGGAAATAGATTTGACATGTAAAATTAAAAAAGACTGTTTTTTTAAAAAATAAAATGAAAAGAAAAATAAAATAATTTTAAAAATCCATCCAAATTATATTATGCAGATTGATCACGTTTTATTTATGTATGTTATATTTACATGGTATAAATTGTCTCTCTATATACTTATAAAATAATATACAGATATTATATAATACATGTTATATATTATATGATGTGAGTATATGTGTATTCATATATATATATATAAGCATGTAACAAATTAATTAAAAATATCCGTCATGAATTGGAGAGTCTAGCAGGAGGGCTTGCTTGTTTGTCCCAGCAGCCTGACTAGCTTAGCCAGGAAACAACCTCACATAAATTGTATTAATTAAATCACTGCTTGGCCCATTAGCTCTAGCTTCTTAGTGGCTAACTCTTTCATCTTAATTTAACCCATTTTTATTAATCTGTATAGCACCACAAGGTCGTGGCCTATCAGCACAGTTTTGGCATGTCTGACTCTGGTGGTGGCTGCCTAGCATCTTCCTGACTCTGCTCTTCTTTCTCCCAGCATTTAGTTCTGTTTTTTTCCCTCCCTACCTAGTTCTGCCCTATCAACAGGCCAAGGCAGTTTCTTTATCCATTAATGGTAATCACAGCACAAAGAGGGGACTCACACATTAGGAGAGAATGGAACAATATATGGAAGGACCTGAAAGGAAAAGTGCAAAAAGAGAAATCATGTCTTCATATTTTAGTCTCAAAAAAGTTAGTTTATTTTAGTGACACATAAAAATGTAGAGTTTGTATGAACTTAAGTACCATTATTTAATATTCCCAGTACATGTTACATATTGTTATATTCTTTATGTTAAACAATTCTGTGTACACAAACATATTCATGGTGAAAAGATGCTATATGCACTTTTATACTTTGTAAACATTTGTAGAATGTGATTACTACCAATCAATTTGTGTGTAATAATGCACAAGAGCTTATTATTCCTATTTATGTATAACTCATTTATTTATGTGTGTGTTTGCGTGTGTGTGTGTGTGCACTCACACACACGTTTTGTTATATGATTTGTACACACACACACACATTTACATCAGATGTTTTTCTTAAATGTTATGGCCTATTTTATGAACTAGTGTCTCTAAGTACACCTGAAAAGACACTTATCCAGACTCTCTGTACACCAAGTCTTAGGGACCCTCATATCTCTACTTCCACAATGTAGGGATACTATTTGCATGCTACCTTGACTGTATTTTTCATGGGTTCTAGGGACTCAAACTCAAATCTTTGTGGTTGCATTTCAAGCCCTTTATTATGTGAGTCATTACCCATATTAATAACTATAATTTGCTTACCCGTGATCAAACTATGCCTAACTTTCCCATGGCTACAGTAATTTTGAACTTTTGTGAGTCCATTAAAGGTATTTCTGACCCAGGAGACAACATTTAACCATGGATTGAGTTTCCTGAGATGGACTCCCTGTTATTTGTTGTCTGTGTTTCTTGAAGTTTTGTAAATAATCTCTATGCATTCACTTATTGGACTTTCCTGAAGGCAGAGGATGGAAAACCCACATCATTTGAGAGCTTAAATGTTCCCTTTGAGAGCTCATTATCTACAAATGTTGTTCCAAAATATTTTCAACCTCAAGGAGGTTCACTATTCTGGTTTATTTTTAAAGGGAACTCTCTTAAAACCCCAAAGATTCTCCTTTGGGCACCTGTCAATTTTATGTGTCAAGAGGCATCACAGATATGTGATCCGTTAACACATACTTAAGTTTTCTATATTTTTTTCATACTCTCAGTGTTCAGTCATTGATAGTTCTACTTAATTTACAGAGTATCCTACATCTGAGACATTCCCAGGACAGCAATAATGTTGAGGTTATAGAAAAATCTTAACTGAACAGTGGTGGGCTTGGGGTGGGTGTGGCGGTTGTTTTGTTCTACGTTGGGGGTGAGAAAAGAGTTTCTTTAAAAAAATGATTCTTTGATGGTTTCACATCATCCATCCCAATCTCACTCATCTCCCTGTCCCTTTATATTACAGTGTTTTTAAAAGAGAATTCTATTTTCTTTTCAGTTCATAAGAGCAATAATTATGAAGGAATGCTTAGAACAAAATCCTTTTTTGTTCTTTAATATTATTTACCCAATGTATAGAAAAGTTTATATCAGGTAATTGATATTGGACGTGCTTAGTGGTTGTGGGAAATTTTATCATAATGAATCTGAGGTTTTTTAAAAAGTGTTTTCTCACCCTGATCTCATGATTTTCAAGGGAAGTCTCGGGAACATGGAGAATTTCTGGCTCTTTAACGCTCCACTCAGAAGAGACACACTCATTTGCGCTCACCCCAGAGGACAAAGAATACACCATGAGTATTCACAATCCTGTCTTGTAATATTTTCAGATAACATTTTTATGTAGTGCTGGGTTTTTAAGCCAAGGCTTTCTGTGTGAGCTAAGCTACCACTGTCTCAACTTTTTAAGATTGAAGTAAGCAAAAGTATTTGCACAACGGCTCTGGAAACTGATCCAAGAAGATGCGAATTGGATTCCCAAAGGTCACAATTGAGGCCAACTTTGATACCTGTGCTTCTGACATTACTTGAAAGTAAAATATTTATAAACAAAATCCTATTGAAGTGAGGTGACGTTCCATTGAAGTGAGACCTACTGCAATGTTACTGGTCTTTTTGAAAGTGGACCCACATAAATGGAGGAGTAATTGTGTGAAAGTAAGACAGAGAATCTACCATGGGGGCAAATAACCAGAAACTAAATATAGCAAAGATCTACATTTTGTCAATAAGGACAGCAAACCCAAAACACCCTGGATATCAGACTTTAGTGTTCACTTGTATGAGTGAATAATAGTTTTATTTTTTAAAACCATATAACTCATAAAGCTTTACTAAGGTCATTCCAGGAAGCCAAGAGACTATTAATCTAAGTGTCCTTACTTATTGTCCATTGGAATATCCCCTTTGTTTTATCAAGGAAAGAGGAGACAGGCTTCAGCTAGGAGACAGTATCAGAGTTCACAATATGCTGACAGAACACATTGGTATTGTTAATATGTAAAACTAGTGGTGGTTACAAATAACTATGTAATTTGGTAAATCAATATGTTTTTATATAAATATTAATATCTCTGTTGCCCCAGTCTCTTATTCTCTCTCATTTACAAAAATAGAATATTCTTAATCATAAATACATGAGTTAACAGTTAATTCGCTCATAAATTGAGAAAACTGCTCAGTTAAAGAAAGCTATTTTGAAAGTTAATGTGGCTCTTTTCCAGGACAAATTTCACAAACAGTACAGAAAATTTTCAGATCCGTAGATGGCATCTTGAGAAGCATAAAACACATTCCCTAAAATGTATTTTAAGAGACAAATGTTTTATCAAATCAAAAAGGGATTCAGTATATTGATTTACACATAATAATATTAATAATTGCATTATGATTTTAAAATAAAATATAATGTGACATGTAAAAGTACTATGTGAGGAATTCATATTGCTAAAATTGTCAGGATTAATTATAAATAGGTTTCAAATATTTTGTCTCATAGTTTTAAGTTATATACACATATGTATTATGTAGCTATTAAAATATAATTTGTCTTTTCTTCAGTCTCACACATATGAAAATACCAACAAAATTCCATTTGTGTTCTACAGTTGTACTTTTTAATGAGCCTTAGTGGATCAATAACACACATTTCTTGGCATCAATGTCAATCTTAATGTTACTATAGCAATTGCCATGGAAATATTGTCAAATCGTTTGCACATTCCACAGCATAATAATTATCTCATATGCCATTTGGCAATTTCATAATGATGTACATATTATTTAATTGTACATTCTTAATCGACCAATAAATCATGTAGAAAAAAATAGAAAGTAACTTAGACTTGAAAATAGTCTAAATAAATTTGAAAGCAATTATGTAAAAACAAAACAATAATAATAACTAAATATCCAGTATTTCTTAGCAAATCCTTTATTAGAAAACAGGTTAGCCAAATTTCATCTTCTTTTTTTTTTTTTCAAATTTCATCTTCTTAATGTCTCAATAGCAACACAAAAATGTAAACACAGTGGTTATTTCATCTGGAAAGATTCTCTATTTTTTTTTTTTTTGTTTTGTTTTGTTTTTTTGAGACAGGGTTTCTCTGTGGTTTTGGAGCCTGTCCTGGAACTAGCTCTTGTAGTCCAGGCTGGTCTCGAACTCACAAAGATCTGCCTGCGTCTGCCTCTGCCTCCCAAGTGCTGGGATTAAAGGCGTGCGCCACCACTGCCCAGCAAGATTTTCTGAAAATGAACCAAATCACTGTTGATATAGGGACTGTCTTTATTAAAATCCCAGGGAGGAAAAAAAGGAAACCATAGGCAATAGTAGTAATTAAAGTGTTTATTATGATGATAACTAACATTAATTAAGCATTTATAGCTATTAATCTACTAAGCAACACATAGAATATCACCATCATTCTTTGTTCATATAATTAATTGTAGACTAGAATTCATGATTGTTGTAGCAACTGTGGCACCGAGGTTGAACAGTCTTATCCTAGAGAAATGAAACATAAGTAACTGATACTTAATTTCTCTGTAACTTCAAATGGAAGTGCTATCTTTCTTTCTTAAAGAGTCAAAAGTATCTTCTACTTTCGTGTACATATTTAAAATGCATCCCTTACTGGAAAACAAATACTTGCTGTATGATGATGCCTAGTACATAAATCACTGTCTGATTAAATAAACATTTAAGAAAATTTTAATATGCTGAAGTATATATTATACCACTTTTTTCATAAGCTCATTTTAACTGAATTTTAGTAACCAAACACTGTACATGTAAATGAACATCTAAGTGTATTCATTTGATTTGTATCGATTTTGTAATGCACAAATCAGTATAAACACAGTTAGCTTCTCAAACATTTATCATTTCTTTTACTTCAACCCTATGCAAATCTCTTCCTACCTCCAAGGATTGCACTCTATTACAATTGTGATTCAATATGTGGCTTTCAGCCATAACAAAATACTTAACGTTGGGAATTTACAATGAAAAAAGACTGATGCAGCTCACAAGCCCAAGATCACATCTATTCTTATTTTTAGACTGTAAATTGTCCTCTTAAGGATGCCTACCAATGGCATAAGAACAAGAGAACAATAGATGAAAGTTTATGTAATAATAACATGACGTCACAAGAAAAGAATCACATGAAAAATTAGACGATACTAGAAAAATACAATAATACTATTTGTGCATTTATCCTTGTTTGTTTTTTATTATTATTTTGCTCTATTTTTTTGTTTTTCTGTTGGTTTTGTTTTGTGTTATATGAGCCTTCCTTACTAACAGAAGTCTACAAGAGAACCACACTCAATAATGACATAATTATTTTCTCTGTAAAAACCGACAAACAGATGATTGTAGGCCATACTGATTTCAGAGCAGAGGCTAGTGACCAATAAAATTTGCATGGGAGTTATATTATTTCTACAAAAGAGGCTTTTGAACTTGCTCATATTTTTTTCAATATGCTTTTGCCAGAAAACATTTCCTACTCTAACTCCCAAATAGCACACCCGTGAGGAGCAGGTATTCTACAAAGACACAAGTTTTTATTTGTTTGAGGTTGAGATTCCAATGTCTATACTGACATTACTAAGATTTCCATTAATAAATGAACCACATCTTATACCAATGTTATTCTCCCAAGCTATTTGATAAATCATTGTTTTTCTAGCTGAGTGCACATGCACCCACAAGTTCACAGCAATTGAACATACTGACATGATAACATGAAGTGGGATTCTCCTCAGAGCATTTAGGTAGGTGCTGAAAACTAAACTGAATGCTGGGAGAAAGTAGGCAGAATCAGAGTGAAGCCATAGTGCTACTGCCACAGACAGACAAGCTGAAGCTTTACTGATAGGCCGTGTCCTCGTGGTGATGCCCACATTAATAATTATGGATGAAATTAAGATGTAAGAGTTAGTAAATAAGAAGCTAGAGCTAATGGGCCAAGCAGTGATTTGATTAATATAGTTTCTGTGTGGTTATTTTGGGAGTATGGGTGGCTGGGAAATGAACAAGCAGCCTCCCATTACAATAGCACATCCTGAAGAAAGACAGAAAAATCAGTGTGATAAATTATATCTGGTAGCTGACCTGATCCAAAAAAAAAAAAAGTATCTCCCCAAAGCATCTTTAATAAACAAGAGAATGTGAATATAAATTACTGGACAAAAATAGCTGATGATTTTTTAATTCTAATAAAATATATCTATATCACCCTTATCCTCATTACAATGGCAGTAGTTTTGCTTAAAGAAACTAGTAGACCTAATGAAGAAAGCTATGCCTTCTTTTCCCAAATATCAAGAAAATAGGAGAACATCATCATCCTATCCAAGTCTCAGACTTTGATGAGTTGTCCCAAAAATTATGGCTGAGTAGTTACCGTAAAATGTTCCAGCTTGTAACACACATGAACTTACTTAGCAGTTGTGATTGAACAAGACAAAATAAAGTGCACTGGGTACCAAAAGGAAAACCAGCTATTTCCTTTTTCCGGCTCTCCCTGGCAATAACATTTTCAAATGTTTTCCCTCCAAACTCATAATTAGAAATTAGTTTTCAAATAATTCTTAATCATTTTGTTACTTCTCAATCAAGTGATAAGCCCTGATTTTTAAAGTATTTCTCAAATGGGCAGTCTCAAGCTAGATAATACAGACATTATGACTTCACATAATAAAAACTCCAGACTTTCTACATCCGGATGCCTTGCTACGGCCAGAAACTTCTAGTTCACGCTTTATTTGAGGATCCTGGTGATCTTTAGAAAAGTAGAACCCTCCAGGTTTTGGGAGAAACCCAGTGCTAGGGTAATTCCCGAGAATCCACATGGATGATGCTAACTAATACTCATAGCAATAGTGGAGAGGGAGCCCGGAATGGCTTTCCTCAGTAATCAAATTGCTGAATACCCCAGCTATTATCATAGAGCCTTTATCCAGTAATTGACGGAACCAGATGAAGATATCCACAACCAGGCACCAGGCTGAGCTCTGTGAATCCAATCACCGAGAGGGAGGAGGGAATATGGGAGCAAGGAAGGTCAAGATTATAATGGAGAAATCTACAGAGACAGCTGAACCAAGCTTGTGGAAACTCATGAACTCTAAACTGACAGCCATTGATTCTTCATGGGGTCGAACTAGGCCCTCAATATATGGAGACAATAGTGAAGCATGGACTATCTGAGGGACCCCTGGCATTCGGCCCAGGATCTAACCCTAGTACATAAGCTAGTTTATTGTAGCCCGTGATCTAAGAACTATAATTATGGGGAGGGGAGGCAGAAGGAATCTTTGTCCTACCCTAACATAAGGTGTCAGACTTTGTTGACTTCGCTTGGGAGCTCTTACTTTTTGCGAGGAGTGGATGATGGTTGGGGCTGAACAAAGGCAGAGGGTGATGGGGGGAGGGGAAAACCTTGAATTGAATGTAAAAGGAAATTTAAAAACAAGACAAGAAAATTGGAACCCTTCCATTTCCAATTATAAATACTTAGGTACCTAAAAATAATACCATTGAAATGGTATTCATGCTGTAATGAAATAATGCATTGCTAGTTTAGAGAGTGATCATATTATTTTAATAAGCTATTTCCTTTCATGCACATTTGCATGTGAGTATATGTGTTTGTTTACAATAAACTGGCTAAATAAGTAATATGAAAGGAACATATTCAATGCAGGATAGTAACAGCTGCCTTGGGACTGCATATGATATGTATGTATGTATGTATGTATGTATGTATGTATGTATGTGTGTACATATATGTATGTACAGGTATAGATTTATAAAATGTATTTTAGATATAGATAATAAAATAAAGAGGCTTATTTTCATAAGAAAGATTACTCAGTAATGCATTTTGCAGAGACTATACCAATTCAAACTAATTTCATAGATTATAAATAGTGTTGTCACATACAAAAACCTTCTCTTGCTTCACTGTTTTAGTTTTATTCCTTTCTAACTTCAAACACCCCTGAGGGTTTTTTTTTAATTAATAGGAATCTGTGAATCTAAAATATTTATATTATATATATATAGTTATAATTAAAATATTTTGAGTTATTAAAGTAGAAAAATTACGTGTTTTGTAATAGGGATAATGGACCAAAATTCTGAAAGACTTAGTATGTTGACTTTGTGAATACTCAATGAGGAGCCATGGAACACAGTTATCATGGAGCTTTTCAACAATTTAAACATGTTATCGTTCACTTTGTATATACCGAACATAAATGGATTTTACTTAAAGGATATTTTAAAATCTATAATTAGAGCTACTACAAAACCCAAAGATGTTTTAAAATAACTGCCATAATTTTGCTATAAGTTTTTTTTTTTTGATTTGTAATGAGCGTGATTCCTCTTTTAGAAGGAATCTAAGCAGTGGAAACACAGCAAACCTAATCTAAAACCATGCCTCTCTGAAACTCCTTACCTCTCTTGCTCCATCTGTATCTTTCCATGTGGGAAGCCAGTCACCTGACATGAATAGTGCGTATTTACACAAACAACAGTTTATGCTGCTAACAAAAACTCCCTTAGAGTCAAATGATGATGATACACGAAGATAAATGGCAGTTTGAAATATTTTCCTCTTAGGAAGTTGTCTATTAGCAAATACAAATTCTAAAATATAATGTGCAGAATCGTGAGCATTAATCAGGATTCCCAGGATTATTTCAGGGTGCTTCTCCATTGTGGTATTCTAAGCACATATTCAGCCAAGCACTTGACACAAAAGCACTTGCAAATGAGTCATAACCTTGTACAGCAATCTTTCCAGAGTATGCTTACTAAGCACACACAGTTAATGTGTTAACAGTGCTACCCAGAACACTCACTTGCCATTATCCTCTGATCTACTGGTAATAACATCAGTGCAAAACAATTTCTAGCTAATGATTTTTGTCAACGTAATCCAATAAGACCTCATCATCAACATCCTCATCACAGCGGAAGAAGGCAGGAGAAATGACTGAGTACATGAAACACTTTTATAACTTGCACTTTAACACTTCCACAGACTTTAATAGGGGCAACAACAATGATTTTGGATTATAGGTTGTTTATTTTGATTATAAGCCTCCTCAGAGATGAATACTTTGATGTCGCTAAACAACCACTACCACAACAAACTATCTTTAACAGAACACATATATCACTAAGTAACTCCTATGAATAAAGATTGCTTTCCAAAACAACTGTGAAAGATAGACTGGAGGATCTGGGCGGTGAATTCACGGTTATTTTAATGAATTAACAATATTAATTGTTAGGATTTAAGAAAATTAATATACAAATAAATAGTTCTCTCTTACTATAAATGTGATTGAGAGTTTACCCTATGCCTAGTAGGTAAATATCAAATTACTATCTTATGAAAATTTTAAAATTGATCTATTATTTATTCCCAGTATTAGTAGTAATAAGTGAAACAGAAGGAAATTAATTTGTGTTAAGCCTGGAGGGCCACTGAGAAATATGAACAGGCAGCCTGTGAAAATGTAACAGGTAAAATTAAGACTTTTAGGAATATTTCTAGAAATTTTAAAGTAATAATTGATTGGGTCACTGGGTTCAGGTTCCATAAGTGTGGTAAAGGAAAACTAACCTGCAAAGTGTGGTCTTATACCTGTTATTATAAATGAGACCAGAGATATGAAGATGGATAATTTCAGAGATGAAACAGAAATCTGTGATGTATATACTCATGGGTTTTCTGCCCTCACTTTGGGGTTTCACATTTGTACAAATACTAGACTCCTTAGTTGTCTAAAGTTTTCAATTAATCATACACATTTTTAACATTAAAAATAATGCGGCCTTTAACACATTTTATAACTACAGTGAATCCTGCAGCTGAGCATGTAATATTGACAGTCCCATTAAATGTTATTAATACAATTTTGAAATTGGTCTAGCGCTTAAGTATTTAAGTTAGAAATATTTGAACTGGGGACTTGTTTTTACTTTTTTCTTTCAATTTTTACTTTATTTTGAGATATTAGTAACCATTGCAATTCAATCTAAAATAATTTATATCTTAAAATTATTTACCAAATAAAGGAAAAGCAAAAACTTCACCTGTGTGAAAAGGGCAATAAACATTAGCCTTTCACACATACACATACACAAACATTTATGTTAATATATGTGTGCGAGAGTTTGCATACATAGAGATGAATACATGTTTGCAGATATGTGGGCGAGTGTGTGCATGTGTATGATTATATGTGCATGCATGTGGAGACCTCAGGATGTCACAGGATGTGCTCCTGATCACATCCCCCCTATATCATCAGAGTCTCCCCCTGAGCCTAGAGCTCATACTTACTGGTAGGCTGAGTAGCTAGCTTCTTCCAGGGATTTGTGTCTCTGCTTTCAGTGTACTGGATGACAGGTGGTCCTCCTGCCTACCAGCTGCCAGACTGTGAAAGTGTTCATGCAGCAGGCTTTTTCCCCACAGAGTCATCTCCAAGGCCCTGATTCATACTTTTGAAATTTAAAATAATAGCCAAATTTTATTTTTTGATAATGATGCCCACATTGCAATGATTTTTTCACAACGTATACTTATCACCATTAAATATTAAACATTAACAGTTTAGTGAGAATAGTTCAATTACAAAAAAAATTATAAATGTTGAAAACAAAAATGATATTATGATCTTTTGGGAATTGCATGATATCATTGCTAGTATACCACTAAATTGTGGTAGTTCTACAGGAGAAGAAAATACACTTTTAAAGAATATATGCAAGAACATATTTAAGAATTCATTTAGAGTTTTTGCATTTAAATATACTATCTTCTCTGTCATTACAGAAATAAGAAGAATAGTTAGCATTTTAAAATGTGTATTCTACTAATGTATAGTATCTCACAACATAAATACATAACTTTATTATTGAATTTTTTGGGATAAGTGGTAATTAATGAAGTATATATGAAAGCACAGATACTTGATCTGAAGCAATAGTACTCACAAATACAAATAAAATTATTTCAAAGAATAAATATTAAAATATATAAATCAGGTATAGACAGCTGTAAAATAAAATGTTTTTTTTTATTTTAAATAATATTCAGAAGGTAAAGCTTAAGCCCAGTGTTTAGGCTGATTCAAGCTTCACTAAAACATTGTTTGTTAATTGTGATAATAGCAAACATTTCTTTATACTTTGTGTAATATGTGTAGAAAGAAAAGTGCAAGAAAGCATCTTCTATTGTCATAATGTATTTTGAGCCAACAGTAGAGGGGCTAAAGCAACCTCGCTGTGTAAATCTCAAATGTGTGTGTAGATGCTCAAATGTCTTCACAAGTGAATGAATAGTTTATTTAGCTTCACATTTAGAGACTCAAATACCCAATTATTATTCCTGAAATATTAATGGCAGTACTTAAATTAAGGTTCTAAAAATTTTTACTCCACTAGCAAGAAATGGCATCTCATGATATAGTAATAGTCACAATCTCATAAAATGTAAACAAATTACAAGCATTGGAAAGAATATGAAGTAAAATTATTCAGAAAACAAAGTCGGGCTGGAGAGATGGCTCAGTGGTTAAGAGCATTGCCTGCTCTTCCAAAGGTCCTGAGTTCAATTCCCAGCAACCACATGGTGGCTCACAACCATCTGAAATGAGGTCTGGTGCCCTCTTCTGGCCTGCAGGCATACACACAGGAAGAATATTGTATGCATAATAAATAAATAAATGTTTAAAAAAAAAAAGAAAACAAAGTCTTACGTAAGGGGTAAGAACATAAATTGTAAATTTAATCAATCACATTATTTCTGTACATTTACAAGAAGTAATATCAGTGAAGTCGTTTCTATGGCATGTGTGGTTTTAAAAATGCAAAATTTTCCAAACATATAAAACATGGGATAAAAACAATTAATACACCATGTAAGTAAAGAAAAATGAATTAAAAGGAGATCTTAACACGGGTGCTAAGTTTTTCCCCCATAGACTCAGTCAATATAAACTTACAGAAAAAAAAGTCCACTTATAAGAAAACTGAATTTTTAGTGCTTTGTTACAAAATGACATCATACAATTGAATTAATTGAATTAGTGAATAGATTAATTTTCCTCTTTAGACCATCAGAAAGATATCTTTAATTCCAGGAGGAAATCTCAAGGACAGGAGATAATTTGCCTGTAAGTAATTAATTTTCACATAAATAGTCTGTGGAGGCAAAATGTTTAATTGACTATCAGGTACTTCAATTGTTTTGTTTCCTGAAGATATCTTGAAGAAGAAGGATATGGCTACTGTGAGATTTGGAGAAGCTTATCTTCCACATTCTTGTTTTCATTGCTCCCAAAATGCATGAGATAACACAGGGTCAAGAAGAACATCCTGTTTTACCAGGTGAGTCTATTTCATTCATCAGGACATAAACTTATGCAAAAACAAGCAGTCAAATAAAAATAGGCCAATATTTTAAATAAGAGACCCCATGCAAATTTTTACAGTTATCAACTGTGGGATCATTACTTAATCACTGAAGACAAGAATTGATTAGTTATAATTGTGCAAATATTAACATTTAACATTAAAATGAGCTTTGACATTTTAGGAAAAATGAATATTTCCTTTAATAAATTCATTGTATCATTAAATATCCTGATATTCTTATGTAAATTTGATTATATCATTGGAACAAGGAAAATTTTATAGCTCCAGAATCCTATAAAAAGCTCAATCATATAAGTTTATCATGCACATTTAAGTGGCTATTATCAAAACACATTTTAAAATAAATGCTGAAAACTGCATCATTTTAAAATGAGTGATATTTGAATTTTTAAAAAGGTTAGAATAGATAAAAATTTGCTGATAGAATACTGAAAACATTATGATACTTTTATTAAGAATAATTTAATAATTTTTTGATCATGTGTTACTGTAACGGAAATCCAAGTCATGTTGGTTTTCTATAAAGCAATGGTGGGAAACGTCGGCTGTCTAGGAGTCAGCAAATCGAAAGAGTGGACCTGGACTTCAGTGAATTACAATATGGAAACCTTCATCTCAGTAAGGCTTTTTCAGGATTTGGTGTGCAATACCAATACAGACTATCAGGGGTTTTCAAGCGTTGTTGGAATCTATTTTTCTTGTTTAACATTTTTTCCCCTAGGAAACAGATGTTACGTTAAGAACTAATGGAATATTTAGGATACATTTTACAAACATTGAAATGGATTTTAAACTATGCAATTCTTGAGAAATATTTATTCTTTGGGTCATTCTACAATGAAGAAATGAAACAATGGAGTGGGGATAGGAAGCGGCTTCTGCTCGGATTTTATTCTCTCACCTTCGACTCTCTTTAATGAGCTACCTTGGAGTTGTAGTACTCTCTGCTCAATTCAGGAACCGGTTAGTTAACAAGCATTCCAACAAACAACAGGAAAGCTCTGAGCTAATCAGGCCCTCCTGTTACAAATGGAAGGGTGTTAGCCATCCTATTATCTCAGTAACGTTTTCAAAGAAAGTCTGTCCAAAGCAGTAGAGATTAAAATGGAAGGAATTTGTTCATTTGAATTATTCATGATTAATATTTTCCTGCATTGCATGCATATATAGTCATGAATTAAAATAATTCCATATGAATATATAGAGTCATATTGATACGGTATAATTAATCACATGATCTATTCTAAAGAAACTTTTATTCACTCTTGCTGTTTTAGAATGAGGATCATTTCAAGCTATTTGTCATGGTTTTAAGATAAGGCAATTAAACTAAATGCCAGGTTTTTCTTGCTCTAATAATCCTGCCTTATTGAATCATTCTTCCTGCTTAAAACTTTTCTTCTAATAAAAAAAAAAAAATCTGGTGTTATAGGGCTGACTTCTTTTCTTATTTTAAAATTGCATGTATCATTATAAAACTATAATGTGAACCTATTTTCTTGAATCCAGAAAGTTATCTTTATGAGTCTTCAGTTATGTTTCACAATATAATAGGAGATGATGTGTTGTCTTTGAAAACAATTTTGTGCAAACTTTTGTCAAATTTTCAAGTGTGCTGTCGTGATTTCTCCCATCTAAGCATCCGCTATTGTTGCTGCAGTATTTAGTAGCCTGAATCATTTTAGAACACACACTATCCTAACAAACAAAGTCTAAGCATAAACCCAGTTATTTAGAGAAGGAATCACATTTAATTTTCTTCCTTCATTTAACAGTCTAGACCAGTGGTTCTCAACCTTCCGAACACTGAAACCCTTTAATACAGTTCCTCATGTTGAGGTGATCCCTAGCTACAACATTATTTACATTTATACTTCAAACTAACAGAAGATATCAAAGGGAAATGCTGCAGAATAATTCCTTTGTACGCTATGAAAATTTGTCACTGTGACTGGTTTAATAAAAAAGTTGACTGGCCAACAGACTATGTTAGGCAGGAGAGCCTGACTAGGAGAATACTGAGAGAAAGATGGGCAGAGTCTTGAGTCACCAGCTAGAAGGAGAGGAAGCAGAAGATGAAATTGGTAATAAAGGCACCACCATGTGGCAGAGCATAAATAAGGGAAATGGGTCAGCTTAAAATATAAGAACTATCCCATGCTGTTCCAGTCACAGTCCAGCTGGCCTTGGTGAGCTCCCAATAGATCAGCCCCACTGTCTCAGTGGGTGGGTGCACCCCCCGTGGTCCTGACATCCTTGCTCGTGTTCTCCCTCCATCTGCTTCTCATTGGGACCTTGGGAGCTCAGTCCAGTGCTCCAGTGTGGGTCTCTGTCTCTATCTCCATCCATCACCAGATGAAGGTTCTATGGTGATATGAAAGATATTCGTCAGTAATGCTATAGGATAGGGTCAGTTCAGGTTCCCTATCCTCAGCTTCCCAAGGGACTAACTGGGGACATCGCCTTGGGCTCCTGGGAGCCACTCTAGGTTCAAGTCTCTTGCCAACACTAAGGTGGCTCTTTTAACTAAAATATGTGCTTAAACCGGACTCTCTGATCATGGCGAACAATGAGGACTGATGAGAAGCCAAGGTCAATGGCAAGGGGTTTTGATCCTACTTCATGTTCTGGCTTGGTGGGGGAGCCTAGCCAGTTTGGATGTTAACCTTCCTAGACATGGAGGGAGGGGGGAGGACCTTGGACTTTCCACAGGACAGGGAACCATGACTGCTCTTTGGATAGGAGAGGGAGGGGGAGAGGAGTGGGGGGAGGGGGAGAAGAGAGGGGGGAGGGGGAGAAGAGTGGGGGAGGGGGAGGGAAATGGGAGGCTGGGAGGAGGCGGAAACTTTTTTTTCTTATTCTCAATAAAATAAATAAAAAAAATACTGTAAAAAAAATAAAAAAAATAAAAGCAGAACTGCCGTTGGGAAAAAAAATAAAATAAAAAAATAAGAACTAATTAGTATTAAACCTCAGCTATTGGCTGAACATTTATAATCAACATTGGCTTTTCATTGTTATTTGGGAAGAGGCTGCTGAAACAGGAAAACTCTGCAAACAAGGAAAAGCTAGTGAAAAGTTTGAAAAGCCAGGTGGGGCAGAAAAAGGTAAACAATTAAGGAGAATATGTGTCAGAGCCTGTGAAAGGTGTGGGCATTTTCAGAGCCGATCCTCTGAAGTAGAGAATAGCAAAGATTACGTATTTCAATTTTCCTTATGGGAACTACAAGATATATTAAACTGATATTCGAAGTGAAAATTGTATCTATTTGAAAGATAATTTTCTGTAAGAGACATTTGAGAGACTTCTAGAAAAAAAATCCATCATTACTTTGTGCTTTGAAGAAAGTCACACCTTATCCAGAGTTCAACTTTGAGAGGACTAATCTTTTACCAACTTCTGTATTTTAGAGAAGGCGAGTTTCCTGTATGTTAGCATTATACATAAAGATCTGGATATAGACACAGGTCCAGGCACACATATTAGTCCTTAGGTAATTGTCTCTCCTTCTCTTAGCTGAAATGAGCCTTTGATTAAAGGAAGAAATGGAAGCCTAATTGTACAATTGTTAGTACATTCACATATTATGCTATCTGAGGAATGACCATTTCTGAATGAAAAAACATTTAGTAAAAAAATCTAACATTCTATTCACAAAGGATGAGCCTTTTAGGTGAGCCACTTATTTGAAGAAAAGATATTAAAAGTATTAATAAATCATGTCTATAAAATGGATAGTACACAGCCATACAGTCAGATTGAATAAGTATTAGGCACTAATCCTTTATAAATTTAATTTGTAATATAATTTGAACACTTCATTTAAAAAATATGTCAATATACAGTATTTTACAAAATTTAGAGATAACCATACTAGGAAAATATATTTAATCTAATTTTATTGAAGGTTATATGTGTATAACTATGATTTCATCTTTTGCTTAAAAGACCCCCATTAATAGAAAACTTCTTACTTTCAGGTCAAGAATACAATTTATTTTAGTCAAAACAAAACTCAATGAACAAAAGGTTAAAATCATAAAAATGATGAAAAAAAAAGAGTAAATATTCTGACATTGAAGTTTATGATATGAAACATGGATATTTTCCACCATTAATTTCAATGGCTTTCTTAGCTCACCCATACCTCTGGATGCACTTGTTTAAACTATTAACTTAATACACTGTAGTCTAAAATATTTTGAATTAGTTTCCAAGTTGCAGGAACTTACAAAACAAATACTACTGAAATTGAAAGCAAATGTTTTCATCATTTCAATTGACATCCTAAGATATAATAAAATGTGAAAATGTTGAGATTAATAATATAAAAATCTCTCTTCAACAGAGTTTCAAGAACCATAGGTTTACTCCTAGATATAAGTTATGGCTCTTCATTTTATTTGCGGATGTTCCAATATAGGTTATCCAGTTTTTAATAAAACTTAATAAAGCATTCCTTATCACTATGTTGATAGTGTTGGCTACCTTTTCCTTCTGAGGATATCCTAAAATGTGATTGTAATGTTTGAAATTTCACTTAGGAGTTTCATGGAACATCAAAATATTAAAAAGCTATCTAAAATTCTTCCTTGAAATATACAGCAAATTTCTCATACCTTTGTTTTTTGACTCTGATATTCTTTGTGTCCTTACTACCAGAAAATAGTGCTTACCAGCATAAATTCTTGATTATTGCATTTTACAAATGAAATAACGTGTGATCAGAATGGAAAATCACCTGCCAATTAAATGGAACAAAAGTTACAAGACCATTACGAGACTATCAGTAAGTTAAAATTGTTCTCCAATACTTTGTTACTACAGCAATGCATATTAGGAAACACAAACTAAGAAAATTAGAAGCACTATAAAATGTTTTCTAATTTGTTTATTTTTCTCAGATTATAACATAATCCTATGCCATTCTCTCCACTTGTTACTTCCCCCAAATCTTTGCATGTAACCTTCTTACTGTTTTTCAAATTCATGGTCCTTTCATTCATTATTGTTACATATGCATATGTGTATGTGTCAAAAATCATATGGAACCATACTGGTAATTAATGACCTAAAACTACCTATGATAAATGTAATTTGGCATAAAAATACATGTATGTAGTTTAAACATAAATTTTCCATCTGAGTCAACAAGTCTCCCTCCAGAGGACAAAAACATCTATTAAAACCCAAAAAGTCATAAGAAATGCTCTTTTCAGTTCTTGGTCAGAGATGTCCAGGAGACTACCCAGGGACCTGCTAGAAAAGATTTGAAAGCCTCCTCTCTGAGGGTTAATTTCAGGTGCCAAGCAAGTAACCAAAATGAAAACCACAAACAAACAAATAAGTAAATAAAACAAACAACGACAACATCAAAAAAAGTAGAAACCAACAGTCCTATCCAGATAATAATACTCATGAAATACAACAAAGATTAACATGGCAAATAAACCTAAAAAGGCAGCATTAGCATCCATATCTTAGTTACAACCAACATTGCTCTAATTGGACATAAGATCTGCTCAACAAGAGGGAAACCCTAATTATTTATACAGGATTAGTGTAGTCATGGATTTTGGAGAACCTATGACCACCATTTTATTATATCCGCATAGCACTTAAATGCAGAATACAGAGTTGGGAAGTTCAGTTCCAGTGACTGCATCTACAATAAAACTCCCTCACCCATGACTTGGGATCACTGCAGAAGAGGGTGCAGAAAGATTCTAAGAGCTGGAGGATCAGAGATTGTTGTGATATTGATCTTTTGGGAATATAAGAAGGGACACCCATTAACAGGACGGATTAAATGTGAGCTCGTCAAGGATAACAACAGTAGACACACTAATGTGAGTGGTGGAATGATCTGGAGGCCTAAACCCAGAGCTTCAAGCAGCAGAGGAATGCTGAGTATGAGAGAAATAATCTTCCTAAGGGAAGAACACACTAATTGGTTATCCAGTATTAAGCAGTCAACCTAGGAACATGCAGTCAAGTAACGTTATACAAACCGAGCAGACTTGGGATTGTCTTAAATATGCAGATATATAAAACAATGAGAAAATGGCCTACAGATTTTTAAAACAGTAACGAAGGGTGAAGCAGGAAACTTCTGGAGGGAGGAAGAATAAAGGGAAATGAATGCTATTATATTAAAACCAGCAATTTAAAGAAAAAATTAAAATAAGAATCATTATCCATATGAGCACATAAAATGAGAGTCAAGTAATTAATGCATTTATTTTCAAAATAAGAAAGTGATCCAAGAATTAATAAGTACAGAAAAATATATAACAGGTTTTTCCTTTTAATTTGCAACATCTAGCCAATAAGAAATGTCTACCTTTAATCATTATTTTTATTATAATGCTTTTAATATTTGTGAATTATTATACAGTAGAGTATCAACAAAAGTTGAAATGCAGTTTTTAACAGATATTTAAATATTTTTTGTCTGTATTTCAAAATAAGATGACTTACTTCACTTTTAGGGGCAATAGGAGAATGAGAAAACGCTTTCATGAAAGCAAGAAAGAAAAAGTGAACGACCTGACAGAATACTTTATCTGAGATATGAACACACCCCTAATATAAGAATGTGTTTGGTGACCTTACCTTAGCCTGTGCACCTAGCAACTCATCAGCAACCTAAGACCCCACCTGCAACGTGCCTCATTCACACCTTTCTCTGAACAATGTAGTAAGTTTCTCCTCCCACTAAGGGCCATTAATTTAGATAACAAACACCAACTATATAAGGACATTAACAACAAATTGTGGGCCTTGCCCCTTCCTGCTCAGGTTCTGTATACAAGCAACAGTGGAACCTTTGTAGGCCCTCTGAGTGTGTGACAGTTGTGTGACTGGAGTGTTCTGTGGGACCCTGGCAGTGGAACGAGGACTTTTCCCTAGTGCTTGAACTGACTTTATTTTGAAACCCCTTCTCTTTGGAGGGATACCTTGCTCAGCCTAGCTATAAAGGGGAGGGTCTTGGTCCTGCTTCCAAGTGATGTGTCAGACTTTGTTGACTCCCCATGGGAAGCCTTACACTCTCTGATGAGTGAATGGAGTGATGTGGGGGGAGATGTTGTGGGAAATGGAAGGAGGGAGTGGAAACTGGGGTTGGTATGTAAAATAAGAAAAGATTGGATTTTTAAAACAGGAATTAATGAAGTGTGATTTTTGAGCAAAGAGCCAATAGAAGAACATGTTGAAAATTAATTTCCCCCAATCCATCTCCCTTAAGAGCATTAAGTTTTTTATAAGGGTGACTTTAATTCCTTGATTTACTGTTTTTTATATTTAGCTTTATAATTTTTAGTCAATAGGTTGCTGTTTTTTGTGTTAGATTTTTTTGCCTGCACTTGTTCTTGTCACTCGAAGTGGCAAACTTGTTCTGCAATCTCTTCTCATATCCTCTAGCTTTGGTAACTCACCTCCCTCCCAAGCCCTTTTCCAGTCAGGCAGTAAAAGCAGGGGAGGTGGAGAGAGCAAAGGAGTTTCTAAAATTGGTGATGGACCATATTGACAAAATCACATTAGTTCCCGGCATGTAATGAATTCTCATGTTGGAAATGGCACTTCCTGTTACCAATTGAATCATCTCCCAGAATGAAAGCCAAGTTAAAAAGCCTAGATGCTTACCCTTAAATGCACTGTGTCTGTGTCTTTGAAGTAAAGGAAGTCAGGGGTGGGAATAATGATAATGGAAAGATACCACACAATTGATATGGAGAGAAAACATCTGTACCCATACACGTGGAGGAAGGAAAGCCCAAGCAATCAGAGGAGAAACTCAAACAACATTTCAAAGAACAGTATGCAACTCTGAACTTACTAATGTGTTACTGATATATCTTAATGGCGTGTGTGTGTGTTATGAAACAAATGTTAACACATGCAAAATAAGCTGTAATTTTTACATGCTTTCTACACTATTTGTTTTAATTGCTTAAAAATAATTTTTGTATGCAAAATTCGAGAAGTCATTGTTTTTTACAGCAGCATAATACTCTAATGTGTATATATTCCACACTTTCTTCATCCATTCTTCCATTGAAGGGCATCTAGGTTGTTTCCAGGTTCTGGCTAAATTGATGGAAATAGAAAACACTATCCTGAGCGAGGTAACCCAGACCCAAAAAGATGAACATGGGATGTATTCACTCATAATTGGTTTCTAGCCATAAATAAAGGTCACGGAGTGTATACCTGGTGAACCTAAAGAAGCTAAAGAAGAAGGTGAACCCAAGAAAAAACATATAGTTATCCTCTTG
>NW_026067914.1:10312804-10337515 GCF_014885135.2 Alexandromys fortis | reverse complement strand
ATGTTTAGTTTCCCTTTTGAAACTGTATTGAAGAAGTTGAATTTCCACACCAGAAAACATAATGATATAGTATAATACCTTCATCTTTTAAAAACATGTGAATGAAGTTATTTTTCTACACAATGTGGAATTCAAGTATAATAAACATGCAACTTGATTTTTAAAAAAAAATAATAATAATTTTTGTAAAATTGATTTTTTTTCCTCATAAAGTAAGTAAAGATTTTTCTTACGAATTCTGCCTTAGGTAATCCTAGTATTAAAAAACACTACAAAATCTTTTATATGGACAAAAGAAGTTTTAAGGTAAAAATCAAAAAAACCTAAAATTTAATTACAATGACATCACAAATATCCCACACTTGTTGAAAGCAATCTATTCTATAGATATATCTACATAGAGAGATCACAGATAGATATAGATATAGATAGATAGATGATAGATAAATTGAAATATAGATGATGGCAATAGAAAGATAAAGACAGATGATAGATACATAGATCGATATAAATAGACAGTTGAATAGATGAATAGATGGATAGATGATAGAGATAGATGATAGATATAGACAAATAGCTGATAGATAAAATAAATAGATAGTAGATAGATACATAGGTAAATGATAGAGGACAGAAATAGATGCATAGGTATAGATGATAGATGTGTAGATAGATAGATAGATGACAGATGATAGATAGATAGATAGATAGATAGATAGATAGATAGATAGATGATAGATAGATAGATAGATAGATAGATGATAGATACATAGATAGATACATACATAATACATACATACATATGCACTTAGACACATAGTTAAAATTTCAACTTATCAGTATTATTTCTCAAAGTTAGATTTCTAAGCTGTATTTTAAGGTGCAATATGTTATTCATACACCATTAGGGAGAGCTGTCTCTCTGAAACTATTACCTGAAAATAATTTTAAACCTAGAATAGGGTTTGCTCAAATTCTGTTTGAGTAATTTATCTTTAAATTTTTTTTTGTAATTTTTGAAAATGAATTTGTAGAGCCAATAAAAGAACATCCAAAACATATATCTGCAACATATTTTTTTTCCTCCCTGAACGGTTCTGAGTAGAAAGAATGTAATGCTGGGCAATGAAGGCATTTTTCTAGGTCCATGTGTAAAAAGAGCACGGAGGTGTCCATTCATGATGGAACATGTCAGATTGCTGCCTCACCCTGGGCAGAAGTGCCCTTGTCTGTGTCAGTCCCAGTTAAATTTGTAACTTTGCATCATTCTTATTTTGAGTCCACTATGGAAAAATATATCTTCATTGCTAGTAATCACTTTTTCTCTGTAGCTCTCAATATTTATTCTTCAATATGAATGTATGTAAACTTGAAGTAGCTGTCTGACGTGCAAAAAGTTCAAGAGATTAACATTATAATCAAGCTTTACTTTATTCTTCATCTCCTATAATCATAAGACATTTCCAGTCTTATAAATTTCTCATTTGAATAAAATTATATTACATAGCTACTATAAAAAGTCAGGTTCAACAATACTGTGAAATCAGAACAGTGAATTTAAAATGTATCATTAAATTATATGTCTAATCTTTAGATATAGGATAAATATAGACATAGGTATTACTGATAAAAAATACTTTTCCCTACAAATATATAAATGTATACATGTTGCTCTGACACTCAAACGCAATTTTTCTTTAATGGTTGACACTAACAAAACCCATGAATATTTATAAGCAACACTTCATTACAGGGATTCACTATTTGCATCTTCTATAGCTCATTACAAAGCAAAGTGATGCTGATTTGAAAATATAATAACTCTTCATTGTCAAAAATTACAGCAAAGAGCTGACTTCTGAATAAAATAATGCAAGATAGATGAATACTCTTTTATAAATAATTATGTATATAAGTATGTTAGAGAGTTATTTATTTATTTAATTCCTAAAATGGGGACTTACTATCGAAAATATAAACTCAAATCTGGATATTTTGAACTGTCATTGAACTGTTTTGAACTCTTGTGTAAGAAAAGGCAATAAGTTCAAAGCCTTATTTAAAAAGTCCTCCAGGGTTAGGGATACATGTTAAAATAACACAAAACTTTTATTTTAAAATAAAAAGACAGAGAGACATATGAATAGAGAGACATAGATACAGGTGTAGAGGAGGACAAAAAGGTTTTAAATTTACCAATCTTAAAACAAATGATCAAGATTTGAAAGAGACAAAATTATCATCTATCCCTTCAAATAGATATTTGTTTTCCAATACATGTTCATTCAATATACTTTTAAAAGAAGATAAGCTGTTACTTTCAAGAAATAATACCACTAGGATAATTATCCATGGCAATTTTATTACTACTAGTGTATGCATCCTTACACAAAACAAAGCTTTTCAATGTTTGTACATTTTCACTATAAAACTAATCTGCTCTTAAGAATATTATCAATTCCCTCTACTAATAAAAAAAAACATGTGTCTTTTGAGATGACCCTGAATTAAATAAAGATGTCAGATAATTAACTGGAAATCCACAGTGTAATATGAAGGCTTTGTACTGACAAATGTAAAATTATTAAGGTATTTTTGCTAAGTCTCTAATATTATATAAATAGGATTTCTGATTTCATTATAATCCATATTTTATGTAATAGCTTCCCCACCCACCATTTGTGTGGGCAAAGAGATTATATTTTGTTCAGTCCTCAAAACTGTGAAGATTAAGTGGAAACAATTATTTCTAGGCACAGCTTTTCAAAGAGCCTAATTCACCCTTTTAACTAAATTACCTAAAACTATGACAACTCACAGGTAAACTTTTTGAGAAATAAAAACTCTTATGTTAGCTTTCTTATTTTACATGATATATTACCTATAAACACCGGATACAAAGTTAAGTTGCCTTATATGTCATCATATAATAATTATTACAGATTAACTTTTATGTATCCATAAAAATAATTATTTTATTTCCTTCAAACTTAGTAAACACATTGAGTTTGTACAAACATGCTCATATAACAGGTAGCAATATGTGCAAATCTATACTCTCACATTAAAAACAGAGCTGTATATGTAGCTGAGCATTTGAAGACACAATGGTTTTACTGCATAATTTAAACTAGATGGCTTATCTCCCTTTTAAAATATGATTTGATGTCTTAAAGACTGTTATAATAAAACACATGCATGTGAATATTTGGTGAACCACTTCTGGAACTTACATGAAATTCTACCACATCCCATATGTGGAGGATAGAGACAGGCCTGACAATGGGGTCTAGAAAAAAACACCCCTTAAAGAATGACCCTGACAGATACTGCACTTCTACAAAAGCAGTATATATGGTCATTACTTTGTAAAACTGATGTTTATTTTTTATTTGACAGCAGAAGAGGTGAAACACACGTTTGTCACTGTGTGTGTGTGTGTGTGTGTGTGTGTGTGTGTGTGTGTGTGTGTGTGTGTCGGGCAGAGGGCAAGTTGCATGAATAGCACCTTTACCTCCAATGTATGGGTGATGAGTGGCAGGTTCCAGAAATAACGTCTACAGGCTAAAGTAGCTCCGCATTTGTCATTAGACCAAGGAATGCATTACCGGTGTTCATTTGCTGTGAGAACATCATGTAACATGCAATGGCTCTCTCTTTGGTTAGAACACCTACCCAAGAACCTTGTTTTTTGGTTAATATGACTTTCTTGAGGTACTGTCAAAAATGGGAAGAAAGGTTCCAACTGCATTAGAAGTTATAACAATCATATAGAGAACCTGTTAGGGGCTTCACATTTTAATATAAATTCTGTGGGACATAGATCTTTCTTTAAGTGTAGCTAAAGACATATGAATCAACTAAGTGAATCAAATAACAGTGCTTAGTTACTTCGATTTCCATTACAAGTTACACGTGTTTGAAGTAAAACAGAAAATGAGACAAAATTAAGTCGCCCATGCTCTTCATACTTGTAGAACCAGTCCCTAAAATTGTATGAGGAAGGATTTTAAACCATATTTATGAAATAGCTTCAAGCTCTGTAAGTAAAAGGACCAAGAAATTTCTGATTGAGACAAATAGAAGATACGAGAGCACTCATTCACATATGACTGTTTTGTAAATTGCTGAATTAATAAGAAAGAGGTACAAACTGTGCATATTATTCAAATATTGGGCACTTCTACTATTTCACACTTGCTGCTCTAAACGTGAAGTAAAATAAAAATAAACACACCCATAATCCCCCCCCCTAAACAGAAGAACCATGAAATTTCCATTGTTGGTTCTCACCCAATACATAAATTTTCACAAAACAAGCACTTTAATCTTCTACACAATGTCCATACATGTATATACAGCACAGGGAAATTTAATGAGGAAAAAAATGAAGTTGAAAATTGAGTAAGTTGGGAGGATATGGGGAGTGTTGGAGGATGGAAATGGAGGCAGAAATGAGTGAAGATTCAATCATATTTCTTTATGTATATTCTGAAGAATAAACAAGATTATAGTAAGAATCCAGACTGTGACATTGACACAGGCGTAGGCGTTTTATGACAGTCCTCCTATACAAAAGCTCCAGAGAATCAATGTAGTCCACCACGGTTGCATTTGGATTGTGGCTAGAAGACCTGCTCTGTGAGTGCTAAATTTAGGGATAAGCACATTAGCCTGTTAGAGCTGCAATGGAAATGCTTAAGAGTGAAAGGAGACTCCCCTCACTGCCCTTGCCATGCTTTAGTGATGAGCGTAATAGGGGTTCCGGGAAGAGAACTAAAGTAACTGTGAAAGTCAAATCTCTTTCAGGATGTTCAAAACCACAAAAGAGTTACTGCATTCCATTTGTTCTCTGTCTCTGATCTGTCGTCTATTACACATCTGCTTGTCATACTTCTAGTAACACACATCTACTTACCATTACCTGGTCCAGCAATATCTATCCTGAGTCTACTTATCTGTGATCAGGCAACTGCTACCTACCATCAGTTTATCAATTTACCTATCTACATATCTATAGCTATCTCGTTTGCTAACCAAATTTTCATCATTAACATTTTTTACAGATAGCTTACCAGTTTTTGTAGGTAATCAAACCCCTTTCTATATGTAACCCAATACTCATAAAGTTTTGTTTTCTCCTGGATACAACTAAAATATCAGCTTTATATCTAAAGCTCTAAAGTTTTATATAAACTTCTACTGAGGCAACATTGTTATTTGTAAGAAATTTGGGATGTATTTAAAAGAATAAACACTTTTTCAACAAATTAGCACGCACAGAGGAGAAACATTTTTAATCCTAAACAATATCTCATGTTCCACAGTTAAGAATGGTCCTGTTTAGAAATTTAACATCAAGAAATTAGAATTAAAAGCATAAACATAAACTTGGCTGTGTAAACATTCAAAATATTCTACATCTTTAAAAAAATCACCCTTTTTTCAAGTGCATATTTAAATCTAAAATATACTCAGTTGTGTGTTTGTGTGAACAGAAAAAGGATCAAAGCAACAGCCAGTTATACTGAAGCATCTACTTGAAATCCAGTAACGATCCAGGAATATTTCCAGAGAGAACAAGTCTCAGTCACCATTGCTGATGACACACTTCTATGTATTCTTCAAATTAACTTTGATTTCAATTTATTCTTTCTTCTTACAAGCACTAAACTGCCATGTTACTCATATAACTTGTATTATATAACTTTTAGCATCATCTAAAACATAGAGGCTGACTTCTTTCATGCATCTAGAACCTTTGAAGAAAGTAATGTATGTCCCATAGGCTACCAGAGAAAAGGTTGATATACAGCAAAAAGCATCAATGTAATCTCTCTCGCATGGTGCTCAAAAGCATGTTGTATTGAATAGGCTGTATATGTAAAAGAACAGAAGAAAATGCAAAGGTTAACTCAGCCCATGCAAGGTGACATTCAGAAGAGGTTCTGATCCATTTTAAATTTATCAAGTCAAGCAAAGCTGCACACTATTTAGAAACATACTTTCTTATTAACTTGAGTTAGTATCTGGCTACACACAGCTATCACAATAGGTTTTTATTTTAATTTTGCACATAAGCCTAATAATGGTGATCCAGTTATATAAACCAGTTGAAATACTGTTCCGGGTACTTACATAGTGTGATACAAGAAAACAACATTTCTACCTCAGAAAATTGTGTCATCTTATAGAACTATTTCATTAGTATTACTAGTTCTGTTTACCTTGAAGTTTGGTTTATTACTTTCAAATTGGTGTTACCATCTGCTTTTTCTAAATCAATACTTCATTCATTATTGCTGGTCTGAGTTTGCTTATCACGTATACCTTCAATCTTCTCACTTTTGAAAGTGTGTAATCATATGAGATACTGCTTTAGCATTTCGAGTATTTTCTATTAAATACATATGGTATTGTATGTACATGCAGAAAACTTCAGTTGATCTGGTGATAAATTTGATGACAGAATGTTAACACAAGCTGCTCATTTCTGTCCAGGTTCTTTCCTGACATGCGATGGAGCAGCCTGCTATTTGATCTTCCTTCCGTATTTTTCATAATATCTGCTGAAACTGGCACTCACTGTTCTCATAGTTACACCTATTCCTTCCTCACCTGACACAGCACTGCCTAGGCAATAGATCACTTTGAGAATCTGAGACTATACATCATCTTTTACCAAATGCAGGAGGGTGTTTTAATCATATTAAGAACATGGAAGCTAGCTAATTCTTGTGAATTCATAGAAATCATGAAAAGAAGCCAAATGAAGATTCTCTCCTACTTCACAAAAGTTACCTCTTTTTCTTGATATCATAAAATTCATATATTTTTCAGACTACATGATTTGGGTGTATCATGAAAAATATGCTTAGAAACTTCTTGTGTTTATAACAGAGAATAAGAAATGACAAGACATCTCCAGAAAAATAGCCAAGTTTTACAAATCTATAATTCTTACAGTTTCATCAAAACATTTATCAGACAAATTATTATCAACTTATTTGATACAATGTGTGCCTTTCGTTATACTATTTTAATGTATGACAGTCTCTGAGAAGTTCACTCAATCTATAGTGGCTAAATTTTACATCACTCTAGAGACATTATACACAACATTATAAAAAAACAAGCTAATTTTTAATATCATGGTGCTTATAAGAAATTGCTTAATCTGAATTGTGATATTGATTCTGCAATGAAAGGCAAAACAAAAAATTGTTCTAGTAAGTCAATGCATTTTCTTATGATTACAAATTCAAAAATGTCAGATGCTCCTCTTGGCAGACTTTCTCATTTTCATTAGGTTTCAACATTATTTTATGTTGTCCAATTACAGCCAACAGGTATGTATACATATAGGATGTTTCTATTAGTGAGAACCATATGTGTTTGCAGGAATGTCTGTTATCAGGCAAAAATTATTATATTAATCCTAACGCATGAAACCAACTGACAAGTGAGACATATTTCAGGTCTACTATCACATTTCTTATAACTGTAAAAAGAAATTCACATTAAATTATGAATGCTGGTGCCTTTACATTTTCATAATTCTGACTCAAAGTAGTTAACAAAAGTTATGAGAAAACTAGAGAACCATTTCAGGTTCATAGACATGAAAGTATTAATGACCACATTAAAACAGAAACAAAAAGCAAACAAAACCAAAGAAAAAGAGAAGTCCAAGCCAGTACAGTGAATCAATATAGTTTGAACTTTGCTTTTATTTTTACAGTAATAATCCAGAAGCAAATTTAAGGACTATAAAAAATAGCTTGATGGGTATCAGAAATTTTAAAAAAGTAAAATGAGAATAAAGCACTAAATGTTTTCATTTGAATATGTATTTTTTAAATTATATAAACGGTATTACCTGCTGCCAAATATTGGAAGAGAGCAGAAGAGCCCAGATAAAATACTTGCGAGGAGAGAAGCAGTATCTATACTACATTCTAAGAAAGGAAAAACTGCTTTGCTTCTGTTTTCCGGCAAATAAATAACGCTTACCTTGTTTAGCAATGGAACTGAGTTAGCCTCGCTCAGCAGGCGATTCAATTCTGCCCTGGCTTCTGTCTCATTCCTCCCCTTTTCATACTGTCTTCCCAGACGAATCTTCATGCGTCTCACTGTGCCTCTCTTTCAGCACCACTTTTAACTCAGACAGGCAGGAATCTGAAACCAAAGGAACTCTCTGATTGGCTTCCATTCCTCGTTTCTGATTAATAAGAAACGTCGCTCATATAAGAAGATTTTGCAGCTGATGGCGCTGCAGGGCTCCAGGTTTGAGGATGGGCTGTGGCAGACCCCTCTGAGCAGGGCGATTTGCAAGTGAAAAAAGTGGGAGGGCTGAGGGAGGATTTGTCAAAGACCCTCAGAAGAGAACACAACCCAGTGTTTTTAGTCTCGGTTAATCAGCTCTGTTTAATCTGTTTGCAGTTGGGAAAGAAAGGTCACAGCATGTCTGTAACCCGTAAATCATCTGCCGAATATGTACATCACGTGGAGCTTACTGCTGTTCAAGAAGGATTCTGCGAGTACTCTTTGCACAATGCCCTGCTCCCTACTTCAAGGCAATGCCAAAATCCGGTCTGAGAAACGAAAGAGAAAGAATGTGGAATTTATTCAACGTTGATAATCATGAAATTTCATCAGATTCTTGAGCTTATTATATAAAATCTGCTCTCAAAAATGGTAATTTTAAATTGCCTAATAATTGCCGTCTTGGCATGTTCTTTTTCTTTAAAAGGAACAATTTCACATCGTTTGAAATTTCTAGAATACTCATTGTTTTACTTAATTACACAATTGAGAGTGTTTGTACTTCCTGGGGAATGTTCAAAAAAATAATTGAACCCTAGTCACCTCACAAAACTGCAGGAGCTCTCTGTGGGAGTCCTTGAGATGTGTTGCCGGGCTCTGAGAGAAGGTAAGCCATCAGAGCAAACCTGTGTCCGAAGGGAAGTCCCTTTACTGCTGCTGGAAATGCCACAATGAGAACAATATTGACTAATAGATGAATCCTTCTACAAAGAAGTTCTGGTAATAGTTGTATGAAGTGCGCAGTGGGAGCGTTTCTCCCTTTCTCACAGCTCGTTAAACCACAGTAAGTAAATAGCTTAAGTGCCAAAAAATATCAATATCGCATTTGATGCTTCACGGAGAAACAGATAACAGCAACAAAAACTTTCCACATTTTTCTTCCAATAGTGAAGCTCATCTCATCAGTAGAGTGTCGACGATGAAGCTGCCTTTCCATGACTTGTACCACATGAAAATGTATGTCTCAAAAACCAACACTAATTCTTGGAGAAGGGTGACTCTACAAGTCCCCAATTACTGCAAGTATGTGGTGGATGATAACAAATAAATATGCCGAAGTTATGGAACAAGTCAGGTTTAGCATCTTTTGTCTGTAAATGAAAGCAGGTAAATATGATACAGATTTCCAGAGTTTGATGGATCTACGTGTCTATGACACCTTAACGAATTCTTCATGGATGTCCCCTACCTTCTGGAGAAAAAAAAAAAAAAAGATTTAAAAGTCAGAAGTTTCTTCGGAATCATTTCAGCCAATCTACATGCTACTTTAAATAAAATCAGTTTACAGAGAACAGTTTCCTAATACAAAAATAAACTACTGTGTGTAAGTAAAGGAAAATACATTAAACAAAATATTTCATCATAGTTTAAACTAAATATTCACAGGTAAAAGCTTTAAATCCCTTATGTTGTGCACATTTAATTCCCTACTGAAACATTGCTGTAAGGGAAAAACTGTTCTGTGAGAAATGTACAATCCAGCAGAGTGTTCTCTAACCTAATTTGAAGCTATTTTTACTAATCCAAAAAAATATAGAAAGAATGTGTTACCAGGTTAAAAAAAAATTGGCAACTGCCTCAGGAGGTTTCTGGCTTTTACTCCTTAGTGGGAATACTCTGGAAAGAGAGTATAGCTTAAAATTATCCAAACACTTAGGAAATATGTTTCAAATGTATAACTCTTTATGTCTCTTCTAATATTATTAGCAATCTATTTCATATTAAGGAGATGTGAGCATATGCCTACATTTCCCAAACATGGCAAAGAACAAAGAAATGATTCTTGGCAAGTCTAGTTCAGAAAGCCAATATATTTTAATGAAGTAGTTTACAGGGCCATAGGCAACCTGTGAGTAACTTCTTCACTGAAGGAAAACAAACAACAAAACAAATGAAAAACCTCTTAGAAATGGTTAAACGTCTGTTTACGCTTAAAGAGATGGGAAATCTTAAGCCACTCTCCTAACACCTTTAAACTTTTTATAAATCTTGGGATGGGGCAAAGTCCCATCATTATTCTCTTCTGGTCACTAACTGTCCATTAATCCTTAAAAAGGGATAGTGGATAGTGAACCCTTTGCCAGCACCTAAGATTGTTACTTTGACTGGCCCAGGCTTGTGCAATCTTTCTTTTGGTAATCATCTTTGTAAACAGTTCAAGAGATTAATGGCCTCACCTGAAGCATCTTGTATAGCACATACTAAACGTTTCTACTTGCTTTTCTTATTTAGGTTACTGAGAATCAAATAAATCCTGGGCCTTATAATTGTTAAGGATATACTTAGTATCTAAGCCATAAACACACTTCTAGATTGCCTTTTTTTTTCATTTTTTTTTAAAGACAAGATTTCTGTGGAGCTCTAGTTGTCGTGAAACTCTGTAGATGAGGCTGGTCTTCACCTCATAGATCTGCCTGACTATGTATCCCAAGTGCTGGGATTAAAGACTTGTACCACCATGCCCTGTCAGACCTACTTTTAATGCTTGAAAAAATTAATGTAAATAGGAATCAGGTTTGCACAGAGGTGTTATTTTTCACCACAATTTGTGTCCGCAGAAATTATATTTCTTTTGGGTATTTACAATTCAAATTTCATTAGTAGAAATGCAAAATACTTAACTCTGGGTTAAGCTTTCTTTCCTTTTGATTTTATTTATTTATTTATTTATTTATTTATTCATTCATTCATTCATTCATTCATTCACTTTTTACTCTTCAAGACCAGCATTAATTGGATGCGTTTTGGGCAATCATTACAGGACTTCTGGCTTCCCTGAAGAAAATTCCACAGATGAAATCACCATTGGTACAAATGGCACACAACACCCTTTGCATTTTCTCCTTCATATCCTTCCTCTGTTTCCTCTTCCTTCACTTTCACACTCTTGAAACTACAAGCTAAAGTGAAAATTTTATAAATGAACTTTTGTTAAAGTCAGGTTTGTGACAACCCCGCAGAAAGTCTAGATTCAATGGTATCAGGATGATAATTGCATATGTTTTCTTTTGTTAGCTAGTCAATTGTTTTTTTTTTTAAGGCCAACTTCATAAATCAATAGAAATTTTATTCTTTTTTCCTTAATTGAAATAAATTCTTTTCTCACACAGTATATCCTGGTTCTAGTTTCCCCTCCCTCTCCTCCCAGTTTCTCTCCACTTGCCCTCCCCTCCAGATCTATTTGCTTTCTGTCTCTCATTAGAAAAGAACAAGCATCTAAGGGACAACAACCAAACATAACAAACTATAAATTAGGGCTTTATTCAGTCATCATCAGAGAAGCTTCATCTGGAAATAGTAAGGGACAGAGAACATTATTCAGAGAGAGAGAGAATCTAAATTGGAGCACTCCATCAAATTCCTTCCCTCAGAGCTCAGGGAATTTGATGGAATATGGGGCAAAAAGCATCTATGACTCAAAGATACTATGAGGACAAAGCCCTCTGCTCAACTAAGCAAGGCAATATGAGTTCACAGAGACTGAAGTAGCAAGTACAAGGCCTACATAGGTCTGAATAGGTCCTCTGTGTACATAGTATAGAAGTTTAGCATTTTTATGGGACAACTGACTGTGAGAATGATGGCTAAGAAACATAGTTCAGGTAGCAGAAAGCTCTAGTTTCTATCTTCAGTATTTTAATAACAATACAACGAACAATAATTTAGAATATTATTAATATAATGACTATCTGTGTTCAAACTAAGTTGAGCATTACCATCAATTATTAAGTTTTGCTCATAATATATAGCTTCTTGATTATTAAAAAGTCATTTGTTAAAAAAATAGCAATTCATTATTGTCTCCTCTAACTCAAATTCATTATCCATTTTCCTCGATACAACACTTTCTAATTTGCTTTTGCTGTTTGTTTGTTTTTTTTTTTCTTCTGGTAGAAAAATTTAGTTATAAAGAATGTTTTGATTTAATCTACTGATTGATTCACGTTGCATTTACTGATTGCATTTGAAGAGTAAGTTTGTAAATTTAACGATTAAGTTCTTCAAATAGGTAGGGGCATTAACTCACAGCCTCCATAGAAGCCTCCCATGCCCACTAGGAACACAGGTAGAAAAGTGAGAATTGATGCCCTTCAAATAAGTTAGCATTTACTTCTGTGTTAGTGTGGTGATTTGATTTATTCAATGGCACTGGATAGTATAACATTCTGAAGTAGAACATTACATTTTTTCGATCCTCACATGGCAAAGATTTCAGCCAAAGATCCTCTTGGATTTTAGCTTTCTGTGTCTTTCAAAGATGAAATTTGTCTTATTTGTCCATTACTTTTAGAGTTTAAATAAATGTGTTTTGTTTTGTTTTAGATAGAGGCACAATACATAGTCCAAACTGATCTCAAGTTCATATCAATCTTCCTGCCTCAATCTCTGAATTTCTGGGATAAGAAACAAGAGCCACACTATTGATTTTCAAAAGTTTTCATATTTTAATTTTATTTTAATTTGTTAAATATATGAAATATATAAAGATATTGTATCATAGCTATGACAAATATATTTTAAAAGATGCATAGACACACAGCTAGATATTTGTAAGAGGTAAACATATCTGAGTTCTGTCTTAAATATTGGCTAATATTATAGGACATAGAAATATTAGCTTTATGCATACAGAACACAGTGAAAATCACTGACAGAGAGGACTAGATAGGCTGAGTGTGTTTCTTTAAGACACTAAAAGTGGAATTTGTAGCCTTAGACTGTAAGTAAAAGTGACCCTGAGGATTTTATCTCAAACTAACTAACAGAACAAACTATTGGATCATGTTGCTTGTCTAGTTCACATATCAAAACAAGCCATTCTGCAAATGACAAGGTCAGTGGTTCTTGGCCTCCTAGTCTTGATGACACATTAAAATGCGGCCTGAGTCTAGTTATTCAGAAACTAAATATGATTTTTATGGTAAGTCACAGATTGTGGGAAATTGTGTCTTTCAAAGTATTTATAACATATCTGTAACCAGCAAACAAGGAGATTAAAATTAATTTACACATATAACAACCACAGGTAGGTGATAGGCTTAATCTAATGGGTCACAATTTCAGCTCTTCTTGGGTCAAGAGAGAGGAACCATGTGATCTAGGCATTCCATAGTTCCACTCTTTACATGTATTTTTCACAGCTTGCATAATTTTGTGATTATTGTTACCTTTTCTGGCATCATTTGTTTTACAAACTTTTTTTGCTCAAAAATTGCAATTCACTACTTTTTTGTTTATTTGATTTTGTTTTGTTTTGCATTTTCATTCTTCAGGACAAGCTAATTGTCTCTATCATCTTTGCCTCCCAGGAGCCAACTTTGCTTATTTTCCAGGCTACTCAAATGGGCATGCTGAACATTCTATCTTTCGTGTCTTTGTTGTTGAATGGTCCACGGCACCCATTATAATATTGGCAGCACAAAAATTACATACATGTTATACACCAGGGCTCAGACACAGAGACTTCTAATTTTCAATAAGTCCTGCGGTTTATAAAAATTGTTGCAAGCTGTTTCATCCTAAAAGATCGACTATTTATAACCATCTAGTTATCTGTTAATTAAAAACTAACTGGATCTGTGCAACATCAAAGATTAGCAGGAAGGTTAATGTAACAAATATCACCAACACATTTAACAAGGAAATATATTACTGGTCAAAACTTTGTTTCACAGATTCAGGTATGTGTATATTACATCAAAATGCTAATATGTGCATATTAATTTCAGATCCTAAAAATGCAGAAAGAAATTCAAACAGACTTAAGTTGTAATATTTTAAATACAATTCGTGTACTCTTTTTAAGTAAGATAATACTAATTTTGGAGACTAGGAAAAAGAATCCAGATTAGAATTAACGTTCAGGTCCCATCACCCATCTAAAAACTGGGAACATGTTTGGCCCACCTTTAACGCCAGTGTAAGGAGGACCTATAGACATGCATGTGCATATACATAGAAATAAATTCATATACATCTTCATCTCTCAATAAACACATGCACACACATAGACACACATATGACCCTATCAACTTTTAATACCCAAGCATGATATTAACTACATTATATATAAATTTAACATTGATTAGACCCACAATAAACATAATGCTATAGACAAATTTTCTGGCCCTACAGGTCAAGAATTAGATTTCAAATGGCAATTTATACATGGCCCAAATTATTATTGCTATAACAAAAAAGTGATTAAGCCTAGCTATGTATTATTTCTATGTATCTGTATATTACATACAGGCTATCACATTTCATCTTCCAGGCACACATATTTGATTTTGCTACTGAATTGTAAATTGGAGAAGAATTACAACTAATAAGTTAAGTAATTTCAAATTATATCACTTATAAGCTGTGTTGTCCCAGGCTGTTAACTAATGTTTCACAACCTGTAGTTTCACACAACAGAGAAGGAAAATTGTAAGAAACATCAAATATCAGTTTTTTTCAAAATGTTTGTTTAGAACAAAGTATTCAGATGTTCTTATCTCCTCCAACTTTTATAGCTTTTCTGAAAATCTTTTTATTTCTCCCACTCAGTGAAACTTTTAGGCCAGTGCTTTAATTTCTCTGTACAAACCCAGTAAAACATGTTTAAACAATAGTTCTTTAACGTTCTGAAACTTGAATGATTTAAGTGGCCAACAGCTTTCTACTTTCCTTCATTTTCTTTTCCCTGATTTTTCCACTAGAATTAGCCTATCATGAAAGACTGAGGTCAGCCCATAGCTAAAGGGAGAAAAGACATAGTCAACCTGAATTAGAATAAAAGCCTCTGAGCTTTGTTTCCCTGTGTGCTCCCTCACCTAGTTTGGCATACCATCCTTGCAAAAGAATTTTCTAGCTGAACAACATTCACTTTATTCCTGTGTGTTTTATATGTGGGTATAACACTAAGACTATACCTTGTTTCTTTCAGTGATGATGAGGAAATGGCATTGTTCTTACAGAAAATCTGCTTTTTTAATGTTTTCTACTTAATTGCTATTATAGTTTCTTAAGTGCACTGAGAATGTCAAGTAATGTATTTTTATTGAATTCCCTCCAGACTTATTCTCCCAACTTTTCTCTTATCAACCCCCACATCTCTACCACACTGCAAGGTCAAACTATATAGAACATACTGACCTATAACTCCTAGAGATCCACCTGCTTCTGACTCCAGCGTTTGAGGGAAATGTATGGTGTGTGCTACCGAGTTCAGTTGAGCGTCTGGATAATAGTAACTAGAAACAACTTTAAAATGCTTACATTTTACTATTTTCAGTATGTGTTTGCTTTGGTTGACATACATATTTACATGTATTTATTTGATACACTGTGCTGCATTAAATAGTGATTAGTGCAGGAAAATTCTTTTAAACAAATAGATGTACCCCTAAAAAGGACAAAGTCTCAAACTACATCAAAATTTAATTTAGTTCCATTAATCTGTTTACGCCATTCTATATTTATTATGTATACTTACGGTTTGTCCCCTCGCCAGGATTAGGGGCTGCTCACACCAAATTAAAATACCATGTTATAGTTCATTTAAATTTAGGATTGCATAAAACAGTGTACTGTTTTTTTTTTCTTTTGTTGTGATAAATATCCCGTCTCAAAGCAAACTGGAGGAGGAGAGGGTTTATTTTAGCTTGAACTTGCCTTAGTCATCATCCATCACTAAGGGAAGTCTGGCATGAATTGAAACAGAAAGTATAGAGGAATGCTTCTCACGGGCTTGCTCTTTCCAGATCATGCTAGCTAGCTATCTTATACAGACAAGATGCACCTGACGAATCCCTCTCACATCAGTTAACAAACAAGGAAATACCCAATGGATCTAATCATAGGCCATTCTTACATAGGCAACGTGACTCTTGTTTGTATCAATTCAACAATAAAATGAACCAGGACAAATGGCAATGCTAGTTAATACTTTGCATGATATATGAATTCAATAACATAATATGAATGAAGGTATGTATAATTCAGAAAACCATTAGTCTGCATTGAGGGAACAGGTTCTTAGAAAATTGTTTTCCTAGAAACCAAGATAAGTAATTCAGATTTCATTTGCTCAGACTCTGAACAGAACAACATGAAAGCATGATGTCTTGCTTGTATAGAATTAAGATTCAGAAGGACAACCTGACAGCAATGTCATCTATCAGCATTAGTTTTGCATTTTGTTTCATTCATATTATTTTATCTTAAACTGTATTAATCATTCAAGACCCTTATATGTTATATAATTTTACAATGGAATGTAATTCTTGGTGTTTTCGACTTTAAACATGGTTATGTTCACTTTATCTATTGTGTCTATATTTAGAATAACTGAGACTATCAATCTTATTCCAAGAATTACTGTGGAAATTAATCTAAAAAGTTAAATAATAGCTTTAAGTCTTTAAAATTTCCATATATTTATGTAATGAATATTATATGCTTATCATACCCCAAAACCTTACCCTCAAACTTCCTTTAGCACCCCTAGCCCCATTTGTTTCCCAGATTCATGTCCTCTTTTTTTATTTTCTATCAAGAACAATCACCTGAGTCCAATTAGTACTACCAGTGTACATATGGCTGTGTAGTCATTCACTGGAATATGATCAAGTTGCCAGCTGCTGCAACCTCAAAGGAGAGTGACTTGCCCTCCCTCAGAAGCCCACAACTGCAATAGCTCTCTTCAAAGCAGTGTGGCCTCAGTCTCCAATCCGTGCTGGGATTGTTTTTAACTGGTTTGATTTCGTGCAGGACTTGTTCAGATTAATGGCAGCTGTTGTGAGCTGATGCGTGCAATAGCCACACCAGTTCCAGAAGCCAACATTTCACAGATGAACTTTCTACGCCATATTTCTTTTATGCTTTCTGGTCCCTAAAGGACCAAGTTCTCTGAGATTTGAATGGTGCAGGTATACTGCCGGCGTGAGGTTTATGGGGGTTTTAGTTAGATAAGATGCTGTTCATGTTTCCATTACCTGGGCAAGATCTTACGGCTGGAGGGGCAATAGGCATTAGAGGAGAAGCGACTGCATTTTTGCTAAGAAGTCCTACTCTTAGCGTCTGCATTCTAAATATTTACATTGAAATCAGCAGACTTATGTTGCTCTCTGCTTTGATCAGAGGTGATTCTTCTTTCAGTTAGTAGTGAGTGGTCTATGCTGAGACTCAGGATTCCTCAAAGCACTACGAAAAATAGATATGAAGTGTCAGCTATATAGGTTATCAAGCCACCACTATCTAAGAATGACTGTGTTGAATTGTAATAATTAGACCATTTAGTTTTAACCCAATTGCTGATCTAGCTGGTTTTAAAACGTCTTTCTCACTCTTTAGTTTTCTATGCCATTTTCTCTTTTGTTCCCTTTTTCCTGCCATCCTTTGTTTTCTATTTTCATTATTTCATTTCCTCACCTAGATTTGTTTTAGTTGTGGCTTCTATGCAAGATTTCTGATCATTTGCAGAGAGAATGAACATAGACTTCAGTATATTTTGAGAAAGAATATACACTTGTGCTATATTACATGCAATTTAGAATTTATAATATATAAAACAAGACAAAAATGTTGTAATATCTGTAAAATTATACATTATACTTTCACCTCTATCTCATACATCTTATACATTGACCCTATATAGCATATACATATAGTATACTAAATAATTTGATTTTAATTTTTAAAAATTTTGATGTTTGTTAAATATATGTAATATATGATTTATATCCATCTATTATTTTTAACTTCACTTAATAAAATTACTACATATAGAATAACATGTATTATATAATAAAGTAAATATATAAACTTTACATAGTATAAATATATATTAAATATATACATATATTAATATAAATATATGATATAGTAAATTTGTATATATACATTGTTTTGATTTTGACAGTTTTACCTTCAGCTTGTCATCTTTGAGGTTTATTTCTCAACATGCCCAAATAATTTCATTTTATACTCTTCATATAGTAGATATGTGAAGAGCATTTTTTCTCAATTTAGACTATTTATAAATAGTGCTGATATGTGTCTTGTTTGTTTGCACTTATTTCTTGACTTTGTGGAGACTTGGTTTTAATGTCTTGAGGGCAGATCATGTGTTGTTTTTCTCTTTCTACTGACTTTCAGAAGCTCAGTGAACAATTAAAATTTTTGCTGCCGGGAGGTGGTGGCGCAGGCCTTTAATCCCAGCACTCAGGAGGCAGAGGCAGGCAGATCTCTGTGAGTTCGAGACCAGCCTGGTCTACAAGAGCTAGTTCCAGGACAGGCTCCAAAACCACAGAGAAACCCTGTCTCGAAAAACAAAAACAAAAACAAACAAAAAAAATAAATTTTTTGCTGTATGTTCATTGTGAGTGTATGTTATCAGATAGATCTGTGTACATACAACAAAAAATGTTTTATGCCATGCACCCTATAAAATGTGACTGTCAACTTCATGCCTGAATCACTGCTCTTAGTTACTGCAAATTTTGCCTTTAAAAAAAAAACACATGCTATTTAACAGGAAATGTAAGTATTTCTTCCTCAGAGATGCTACTTTGCTGGTGTTTATAATTTACAACCTGCATACCCCATTGTTTTGGTTTCCCAATTGTGTTTCATCTATGCTGCAAATTGAGTTTTTTATTTTTTTTTTTTAGCAAATGATACAGAGGCAAAAATTAGAACATGTGGAGCATAGTTTTAATACCTAAATTTTAAATGTAAACTACCATTTGCAGTGTGAATAACCAGAATATAATAATCACATTACATGGGTAGTGTTAAGTATTTTTTGACCAACAAACCTTTTTGCCAGCACAATAATCCAAATCAAACCAGATCAGACTGAATTAGAAGAGGTTCAGGTTTAATGGATGGCAACAATCCTGGATGGCCCCCAGGAAAACACGGATAGGGGAACAGAGAACGAATAAACCATGGAAAACTGGGACACATGTTTATTTTCTGGAGGTCAGTTTAAATAGCCTGGAAGTGGTCTTGACCCTGGAGAGGGGTCACCAACTGCTGGGCTTTCTTGGAGGTGGAGTTTGGACTGAGTCAACTCCCAGGGGAGGGGGCTTATGCCAGAAACTGGGGTGAAGCCTCCAGCCAAACAGTTAGGTATGTACATACACACAAACACAAACATATTCATAATTATACACACACACAAAAGCACACACATAACAATACACAACAGCCCCCCATGTACACGCAAACACATCTTACATATATGATCCACAAGATGGAGGCAGAAAGAGAATGTGTGTAGCATGGTATTTTGAATCACAAAACCCAGTGGCACACATAAAAAAGGCACAGCTCTCAATCATTCTGAATGCAGTATCACCAACTAGGGATTAGGCATTCAAATGTGAGCCTAAGAGGATATTTTCATTCAAATTTGCAAATCTTGATTATTCTACTATTTCAATTCTTTATGGATAGCCTCTGTGATTCGTTATGCTAGAGAATTCCCTTGATTCTGCATATGGCTGAGTCTGAGTCATTTGATCTAACTTTCATGTAACTAAATATGTCTCTTTCTGTTTTACCTTATAATTTGTTCACTTTACCCAGAAACTTTCCTAGTCATTTGCATTTCTCCCTGTGTAACATTTCCCCTCTAGATTCATCTCATGGAATAATACATATTCAACTACTAAGATTTAGCTCTCAGCCTATTCTCTTTAATCAAGAAAAATAGAAATGTCTACTTCTTCCTCCAATAAACCTTTAAGCAAAATTCAGTTAGTATTTTTAAATTTAACATTGTTTTCAAGATTCTATTCTCTTTACTTTAGTAGGCATATCTTCTCTACTCTTATACAGATTTGTAGGAATGATTTATAAATTTATTTTGGAGAAGTAAATGAGTATATGAAAAATATCACCTTTCTGATAACTATATGAGACTATTAATATCTTAAATGAAGTAATTTTGATTATCGTAATAACTTTCAGTGACTGTAAGATTGAAAGCTACAAAATCAAGCAGCACCTGATTTTAAACAGTTCCTGCACTACCTACACTCTGTTTATGCACAAGAATCCCAATTTACTATTCCTGAATTCAGGACATCAATTGGTTTTCTAAAGTTCATACCCTTTCCACTGCCAGGTAGCCTGTCAGTGTACTGTCAGTGTGGTAGCTCAAGGTATGGTTTTAAATTGTGAAGATGGAGCCGGGCGGTGGTGAGATGGAGCCGGGTGGTGGTGGCGCACGCCTTTAATCCCAGCACTTGGGAGGCAGAGGCAGGCGGATTTCTGTGAGTTCGAGACCAGCCTGGTCTACAAGAGTTAGTTCCAGGACAGGCTCCAAAACCACAGAGAAACCCTGTCTCGAAAAAACAACAACAACAAAAAAAATTGTGAAGATGGCACTTTAAGATAAAAGGAAACTAAGGATTTTAAGTAGATGTGATAACCATAGACCAAGAGAAACTAATTATCAAAATCAGTTGCACAAGAGGATTCAGTTTAACATCTATATGCATCTGTCCTTGCTATGCAAGTCCTCTCCTGTCAACCTTACTCTCTCTTAAATTAATTAGTACTTTTTAAGTTATTACTTTTGCACACATATATGAATATTTAAAACTTGCTAAGTTGATTCAGTGCTATATTTAAAAACATGTGTTTATGGCTGACAATTTGGAATTTAATAATGTGTCACGGGGCTTGTGGTGGTTTGAATAGGAATGGACCTCATAGACTCATGAGTTTGAATGTTTGGGGCACAGGAAGAGACACTATTAGCAAGTGTGGCCTTGTTGGAGTAGGAGTTGCTGGAAGAAATGTGTTACTATGGATTGGGCTTTGAGGTCTAAGAATCTCAAACCACATATAGTCACTCACAGTTTACTTCCTGCTGTCTACCAATCCAGATGTGGAACTCTCAACTTCTTTTCCAGCACTAAGTTTGGGTGTATGCTGCCATGCTTGCGGCTGTGAAAGCATGGATTAGTCTCTAACACTGTAAGTCAATCCCATAAATGTTCTCTCTTACGAAAATTGCTATGGTCATGATGTCTCTTCACAGCAATAGAAACACGAATTAAGGCAGGCCTCAACCCTAGGAGATAATAATGATCCTATTCTCAGTGGATATTTGACAGGTTGCACTTCATCTAGGGATAGGAATTTGCTAATTTTCCTGATCTGCATTGGCATGTCAACCCGTGTCATTGTGTTGGTCTTTAAGCAATGATATTTTTGAGCTTTCAGGAGTGTAGACTGTCTGCTTTATTTATAACTCTGTGGTTGCTGGGATCGCTGTTCTTTACTTTTTTCTCTTTTAGGAGTCCTGCCAACCACCTCCCAAATAAACCACACACATAGAGACTTATTATTACTTACAGAAAGCCAGACTTAGATCGACTTGTTTCTAGTCATCTTTTCTTAAATTATATTATCCCATCTATTGTTTGCCTCTTGGATTTATCCTTTCCTTACTTCTCTATAACTTACTTTTGCTCTTTCTTGGTAGAAGGCTGGGTGGCTGAATGGCCAGACCCTGACTCCCTTCGTTCCTTGTCCTACCTTGCTTCCTCTTTATACTCTCTGTCAGCCCTGTCTATTCTTTCTTATGCCTTTCCTTTGGCTGCTCCACTCTTTTTTAGACTAATAGGTGATTTATGCACGCAAAGAATCACAGCTTCATAGAGCCACATGAACAAAAGCAACACATCTTACATCACTAAGCAAATGTTTCCCAGAAAAAAAAGTAAGACAACTAAAAATAATATTCAAAACCAGAAGTTACTCTTTTGTAGCAGATGCCTTGATTGTATGGTTCGTATAATAGTTCAGCTCACTCTTCCACATTGTGTGCGTGGGGCAGGGAGTCTTTGTAAACATCACAGTCAGCAGAGTTGATCTGTGTAAGGTAAGAACGAAGTCTAGTGCAACAAAACTCAGTAATCAATGTTGGTAGAAGCTTCTGAGCTTCTGGTCAGATATCAGGTAGTTTTAAGTATATCACAATTTTTAAAAATCTTTCTGGTGGAGATTAACTCAGTCTTGTGTATACCACAAAGCTTTAAAGCATAATTACATTGAAACACTTTGTAAAGTACATATAACATCACCCATAAAGATGGTTTCTAAAGATTGACTGGTACTAATGTTCAAGATAAGGGATTGTGGAGAATGACTGAGATAAACATAAGAATCTATTAGAACTAGTTGCGACATGACCATACAGATAACACTAGGTCACCAGGCTATCAATCACATCCATTCCAGCCTGCTGGGTAGAAACCGGGATGTATCTCTCTCTCTTTTTTTGAAGAGGCAACACTGAGTGTTTAATGTCCTGTTTTCCCTAGGATTTCTGGCTGAGTACAGGTACCTCATGATTCCTACATTCCATAGTGCTAGCTTTACAGTAAAAGGCATAGATTCCCTACTATGTAGGGGGCCTTAGTACAATTAGACAGTTGTGGTTTTCCCCCAAGATAAAAGTACCAGTTACTATTATACCCTTGGGGATATCGTACAATAGCAGTCATTGTCATGTGTTATTGGCTTTACAGCTGTAATTGTGCTATTATATTTTTAAGAATAGTAAGCAAACTTAAGAGAGTAGTATAATACTATGAAAATATAAATACAATAATGTGGTTTTAGTTTTTAAGTAAGATATATATATATATATGTATATTTATGGCTGGCAGGAATAGCTTAATTCATAAAGTGCTTAATCCACAAGCCTGAACCTATGTAAAATGCCAGTCGTGGAAGTAGATATCTGTAATTTCCATACTAGGGAGACAGAGACAGGATGGTCCTTAGAGATCATTTATCAGCTAGCCAAGCCAAATCAATGAACTTCAAATTCATGCATAGATCTTTTCTCTCTCAGAAAATAGAGGGTAGAGTTACTGAGGAAAATGCCTGACATTTATTTCTCTCCTTCAAATGTACATACACACAAACACACACACACACACACACACACACAGCACAGACATACATATAATCACACAAACAAACATGAACAAGTACATACACCACCCTTATTACACACCATTACCTTCACAAACACACGAATGCAATGTAGCAAGAAACTAGTTTAAATACTATCCTTTATGAAGTTTTAAAACCATAAACTATTTATTGTAACAAATATCATCAATGTGTATAAAGACACAGATAATTTTAATCTGTTTTCATTGAAAGTCAAGTATTAATGATATATGCAAAGATACAAGAAATTTGTCTGAATAGCAATTTCTGTCATCTAGAAATGGTCATTTTTCATTATTCTTTAATCTAAAAGCACAAAAGCCACCTGTGTCCGCACTTAATTATGAATCTAACAGTGAGACAAACAGGCAGAATAAGATATCTCCTAATATTCTACCGTGGAAGTAGTCAAGGCTCCTCATAGATACTGCACTTGACAATAGAATTAAGCTTCTGTTACAAGTAGGTTCTATCAATCATCCAATCATTAAGTCAAATTGGTTTCTGATTTTCTGCTACCTGAGGCATTTTTGTGGCCATGACCAAATTCCACTGGAGGATTTGACTAGAGGGGCATAGAGACTGTCTGGCAATGGTTATCCAATCTTCACTTAGCAAGCACATAGAAGCTGAGTTTCTGTCAAATTGGTTTTTAAAAGTAATTGACACTGTACCAAATTTCTTTGAGCAGATGTGTCGTTCACATCTCTTTGCCCTTTTTCTCTTTGTCATGTTTCTCTATTCTTTATCTCCATGTTTACCCCCTGGTACTTTTGTGCTTTTTCACTTGAATTGATTCTTAGTGAGGAAAACATTATTTTTAATGAAAATATAACCATGAAATCATTGCCTCTATTGTGGTGACTTCATTTCACATAAAACATTTAAAAGCATGTTTTCTATACTCAGGTAAAATAATAAAAAGATTATATTACACAACCATCAACAATTGATATGCCTAGAAAATAAAATTGTTCTTATATTACCAAAACATTGGTGTAGATAAAATACAATAGAATCCAATTCTAAGAAAACACAAAGAGAGAACAAAAGTGGATACACACGAAAATGTTGCATCGACTCTACTTAGTCCCTAGTGTCTTCTCTACAGTACAAAAGAAATTTTTGTTTATCTGCCTATCTATGTGCTCTGCCTCCTAAAAATTGAACAAAGTATTAAACTATTTATATTTTAAATTAAACCCATGTAACATGAGGTCAGATTCTTTGAACAAGAGTGTTTGAAGAAGACGGCATACTTTAAGTCATTACAAAATCGTTATGAACTATATTGCTTTTATTCTTTAGATGGGGATTTAGATGGAGCCCAGGAACTGTAACACTGAGCTATACTTAAAACTCTCTCTCTCTCTCTCTCTCTCTCTCTCTCTCTCTCTCTCTCTCTCTCTCTCTCTC
>NW_026067914.1:10292562-10312795 GCF_014885135.2 Alexandromys fortis | reverse complement strand
CTCCTCGCAATGGAAAAATTTTCTTGCTTTTGTCTCTCAAATGCTAACATTACAGATGTATACCACCCCCATGCTGGTTTCTTTCTTTTCAACAATGGAGCAATTTGATTTCAATTTCAAGTAGTTTATTTCATAAATTATCTTAAGTGTATGTGTTAGAATACAGGGCAAGAGAGAAAAGTATTTTATACTAGCTTGATATCAGTCATGTTACCTCTGCAAACACCTGAAAAATATTAACATAAGTTACATTCATAAACTAAATAAGTGTGCATTTACCAAGAACTTGTTCAAAATAGAGTAAGAAACCATGTCAATCATCTATAACATTTGTTCTTCAGTTTTTGGTAAATGTTAATGTTTTCTGCAAATTCCCTGTTAATTTTTTAATTCCATAGCACTTTTAAATAGTGAGTAGATAGCAAATTGGGTTCAAACAGAACACTCAGGGCAGCAAGGGAAAGATACCGTACATTACAATGGCCAATATTTAATATGAATTGTATAGACACATTTATGAAAGACTAGAAAACACAGAGATTTAATATTCTACAACCCTATATCATTACTTAGTTTCACACTGACTGAAGTGTTCGCTGAGATGTCTCCTAACACTAATGTCATTCTACAACTGGAATTCCAAAACAATAAAAAAATTACTTAGAGATTCTTTATAGCTTAGGAAAAGCTGAGCTATTATTTACAAAATTATTAGGATACAATAACAATGCAATCTATAAGACTATATGATTTTGCTCAAAATGGAGCAAAAGGCAAAGAAGTATCTATGGTATTCTGTAAAAAAAAAATAAGCTTTACTAAAAGAAATTTGGCAAGATTCAGTGATTCGTTCTATTGTTCTGCTTAATAGAAAACAAAACTGAGACCATGTACTCCAATGTTCACTTGGGTTTCATCTTTCCATGCGTAGGGAGATTAGACATATGTGAATCCTTTTATATAGACAGAAAATGACTTGTAATTAGTGAAAACACTTTATTTTCCTAAGCACGTTTCTTTTTCTTTTTTTTCAAATAGTAAAGAATTATTTTGTTTTATTCTAGATTTTGACCATGTTAATTTTTTTTATTTTTTTTATTTATTTAAAATTTCCAGCTCCTCCCATCCTCCCATTTTCCTTCCCCTCCCCCCACTTCCCCTCCCCCTCGCTCTCCAGACATAAGAGAAGTCAGGGTGCCCTGCCTTGTGGGAAGTCCAAGCCCCCCCTTTCCATCCTGGTCTAGGAAGGTGTGCATCCAAACAGACTAGGCTCCCAAACAGCCAGTACATGCAGTAGAATCAAAATCCAGTGTCTTTATAATCGGCTTCTCAGTCTGTCCTCATTGTCAGCCACATTCAGAGAGTCTGGCTTGATCACAAGCTCGTTCAGATTCAGTCCAGCTGGTCCTGGTGAGCTCCCATTAGATCAGTCACACCATCTCCATGGGTGGACTCACCTCTCGCAGTCCTGACTTCCTTGCTTATGTTCTCCCTCCTTCTGCTCTTCATCTGGGCTTTGGGAGCTCAGTTCAGTGCTCCAATGTGGGTCTCTGTCTCTATCTCCATCCCTTGCCAGATGAAGGTTCTATGGTGATATGCAAGATATTCATCAGTGTGGCTATGGGGGAAGGCCAGTTCAGGCACCCTATCCTCTGCTGTCCACAGACCTAGGTGGGGAAATCCCCTTGGACACCTACCTGGGATTCCCCTCTAGAACCAAGACTCTTGCCAACCCTAAAATGGCTCACTTAGTTAAGATATCTTCTTCCTTGCTCTCATATCCACCCTTCCTCCATCTCAAACATCCCATTCCCCCAAGCTCCCCCCAATTCTCCCCTTCTCCCTTCTCTTTCCCAATCTCCTCTTCTCCCCAATCTACCCTCACCCCCCTGCTCCCAACTTTTGCCCGACGATCTTGCCTACTTCCAATATCCAGGAGGATAACTATATGTTATTCTTTGGGTTCACTTTCTTATTTGGCTTCTCTAGGATCACAAACTATAGGCTCTTACTAACAATATTTCCTTCAGAATTTTGGCAGGAGATATTTGTAAAATCTATATAAATATTTTGCACAAAAATTTATAATCTATAAAGTGAGAAAGTATGCTTAGGATCAGAGACATTGCAGAGATACTTAAATATGCCTTGGGCTAAAGCATTTCTCCAAAAAGGATAATTTGTTGTTAGTTCAGGTATGATGCAGGAGCTAGTGACAACTCACACAGTTGAAGTGCCATTAGAGAAAGGAGCATGTGCCGTTTAACAGTGAGAATGTAAATTCTTTAGGTTCTGATGCTAGAGAAGGAGGGTATCAGGACCAGGGAACGGTGGGGAAGCTTAGGTTCTTAGGGCCCAATTGAAACTGGTTGCATCTGACCTGTTTGAGGTGAATCCTCCAAGTCCATTTCCTAGAGCTTACTAGAATTCTTTGAGTTTGTCAAAACATAAGTTTTAAACACATTAGCATTTCCATTGTTTATAATTTGTACTGAAAGTTGCATTGTATAAATGGCATTATATTTATGTCAGATGTGACATATTATGTTTTGCACAATGAAAAGTATCTTTGAGATCTATAGTTAGGAAACCACCAAGGGGAACTTAAAATCTTGAGATTGTGGCTGTTATGATAGTGGTATAGTATGCTGGTCAGTAGTCTCACAGAAATGGACTAATAGCTTATTAGGAATTTATTGATTAATGCTAAGACTATGAACAGTAGAAAATGAGAGAGATATTTGATAATTTTTATTTGTACACCTTAAAACACTTTCTGCTTTCTTCTACCCAGGAACATTCTTAGATTCTCACATTTTAAGCTCTCGTGTCTTTACTTAAGTGACCCTTAAAGCACCTGTTGCTTTCCCATCATTATGACACCACTTTAACAATCAAGAGAAATCTGCTTTGTGAGTTTATTTATTATCTGAGCTTGGTAATGAGGTAAATTGTTTCCTAACTTAGCATTGGTTCTAGGTGAGTGAGGCCTGTGACCTGAATTTTACAGCCAACTGAGAAGGCGGTTGTCAAACCTACCAGTCACTAAACTGCATCAGAGATTTTGAGAAGAGTTAAATTTTACCTGAGTTGGTTTAAAACAATTACAGAGACTTACTTGATTGGCTACCTAGACATCTACCCTAGGTTCCTCCATGGTTATTTAGGCTAGGTCTTAGGGCAACGTCTGCCTTATAGCTGGCAAAATAGGCTTTGGAAGATCTTGTGTATTAGAAGACCAGTCTACCTTTCCTGGGCAATGAGGCAGTCAATTTCACTGTCCTGTCATCAATGGTTTGAAGAGGTCTTTGCAGTAGGTGAGGTGAAAGGCAGTTTTTGGTCTGTGGCTCATGCTACCAGTTTTGATGCAAACTCTGGGTGGAATTTCCACGGTGCTTATCCATCTTCTTTGGAGGGAATGGGGGTGGTGCCAGGAGCTAACCTGTCTTAGCTTTTTTAATAGTTTAACATTTACCAGGCAGTGGTGGCGCACGCCTTTGATCCCAAGGCAGAGGCAGGCGGATCTCTGTGAGTTCGAGGCCAGCCTGGTCTACAAGAGCTAGTTTCAGGATAGGCACCAAAAACTACAGAGAAACCCTGTCTCAAAAATCCACAAAAAATAATAATTAAACATTAAAATTAACATGTTCTCTAGATCTCTGAGAATTTGGTGAATTTCTAGTAGGTATATCTGAGTTATGTCTACAGTATAGAATCTGCTTGGACAGCTGAATCCAAGCTGAGAGGTTGTGGAGGAATGTTTTACCCAGAGTCCTCCAGCTTCACTGTAACTGGTTTTAATGTAACAGGCCAGATTTATGTTTGCCAAGAACAAAGAAGTAAAGATTTTTTTTTTTTTACAATGGAAGCTTAACAGTAAAAACTGACAATTTCCTATAAGCAAAACAGCTTATAGGAAATCTCTAGGTTAGATTTATGTTTGAGAATGTTAGCTTTTGTTAACCTGAAATAGATGTTTATAACCTTAAATTTAAAAGTACATACCAATTTAAAGTATTTGAGACTTATTGTGTTCTTAGTCTAGAAGGACTATTTAAAACATATTTTAAACAGTGAGCACATGTACACATCACAAAGTTAATGCTAGCTTACACACACATAAAGTAAAATAAAAAATATCACATGAATAATGAGTGAGAGAAATCAGATAGTAGGAGTCAGGAGGGTGGGTAGGGTCCCTGCATGACATGAACTCTTTAGTGGGCCCTGCCAAGGTGTACCATTACACAAACATGCCTCTTGCCACTTAGTTGGTGTAACAATGCCACATAGTCAGTGTAACAAGAAATTAGAGACAGAGACATAAGGAAAAGATGAGATGAAACAAATCATAAAGGCAGCTGGTGACATGTCACGTAACTGCTCTGGATGTGGGGGCTGGCAGCCGTAGGTGCCATTTGGCTAGAGGGGGAACTGCACAAGTCTGTGGCTCCTCTCTGATCCACTGGCCACCCAGAACTGAGAGCCACAGAGGCAGCTGCTCACATGGCTATCCATATTACAGATAGCGGTTAAGATACTTGACCTACCCTTAGCCAAGTTGGAGTCTGCGCATGTGTTGGCATTTACCCATTTACCCATCCACTGGCAGAATTTAGAAAGGTACTGTAAAAGTTTGGGATTTTTTTTCACCCTGTTTTCCATTAGTGACACAGAAAGATGCTGTCACAGGCCATTAATTTGTTCACCAACAATATAATGGAGGTTGAGAGCACAAAATCCAAAGGCAAGAAGTCAAAAAGGGGGGAGCGTATAACCTGAAAGGCATGAAGCCAAAGACACAAAGCCTAAAGGGGAACTCATAGCCCGAAAGGCATGAAATCTATGGTATGAAACTGAGAAGGGGGGGGGTGTGCTCCAAAAGGAATAGAGCTGAAGGCACGAAGTCGAAGTAGGTCCTGGAAGCAAAGGCTCATTGAGGGTGGTGCAAGGGTACTAGGCCTGAAAGCCTCGCTTGTGCTAAGTTTGTAAGTAAAGGAGATCAGCTGTAACCCTGAAGGCAGTGACTGGGGAGAGAGGAACTCGCCAACTGTAGCCAATGTTGTGGAGAGTATCCCAGTAGATGGGGGGCTGGAAAGTTGGTTTTTGGTCCTGGTCCAGGATCCCATGTCTAAGGCCACCAGTCCCCTGGTGGAGGGAGCATAGAGACAGCCTTGGTGAGTCATCACCAATGTTATGAACACAGAATAAGGTGAGTTCTTAGTAGGTCCCATGGTGGATGAAAGACAAATACACTATGAAGACAGAGATTGGATGTGGAGTTTATTGAAATAAAGTAATTGGGGATGGGAGGGCAAGAAGAGAGAGAGAAAGGGAGGGAGGGAGAGAAAGAAAGGAGAGAGAGAGAGAGAGAGAGAGAGAGAGAGAGAGAGAGAGAGAGAGAGAGAGAGAGGCAAAAAGGTCTTTGCCTCTTCAGAAGAACAATGAGAAGAGGAGCTGGAATAGGCAGGGCTTGTCTCTTAAAGGCACAGGGTACTGTCTGACATGAAGTGGGAACAGGACGTGACACACTATGCCAGGTTCACAAGGGGCAGCACCAAAGTATGCTTCATTGCTAACTGTAGATATTTTGCATCTTTTCCTTCATGAATTAGGATTATCTATTGATTAGTTACTATGAGATGTTTAGTGGGATGGGAAAAGCAATGTTTCTACTCTCGTGAAATCTTAGGCAGAGACAAATATAGAACTCTTTTCATTAACCTCTTAAGAATGATATTTCAGAATATCAAGTTAAGGTTTTGTGACAACTACCTTGCTATAAATTGCAACTCATTTGAATTTTGTGATTGTTTTCTCAACTTGAATATCAAGAGCATTTCCATCATTAAATAAATTCTATAAATATTATCTCCTTCAACCAGAGAAGCTAGTAACTTTTGTATTATTCACGAAAATGTTGGCTCTATACATCCATTCTAGACATACCTAATGTTTGATTCTCATTTCCTGATAATTTTCTTTTCTTTTGAGGTTTAGTTTTTTATGAGCATCAGGGTTTTTGCCTGCATGTATGTCTGTATGAAGATACCATATTCCATAGAACGAGAGTTACAATTTTGAGCTGCCATGTGGGTCCTGGAAATTGAACCCAGGTCCTTTGGATGAACATCCTCTGCTATTAATTGTTGATTCATCTTTCCAGCCATGAGAAATTTCTTTAAATGATGTGGTTCTACTGGTGGCCTCTATGTTTTTATATAAAGTTTTTATAAATATTTACGTATCCTTCAAATGACACTTGATGATTATTTCTTCTCATTCCATCATGAATCATTTAATAAATGAGTTATTAGAATTGTACATAATGGATTTGGGCACTGTGAATCTAATTTTCAGATACTAATTGCAAAATCTGTTACTTCAATACTGTGTATCATTATACCAGCAAACTTTACTATTTATTTTTATTCTGTCATATTTGGTGAACACATAATTTATGCTAGAAAATGATTTGAAATCTGAAAACATAAAAATTAAGCAAAATTCCCTTGTTCTTGATGGGTTCAAAGTTCAATGTGGTAAAATATTAAGTGTATGGGGGCTTGTGAAGCACTCTGTGCTTTGGAAGAGAATGATAATAAACATAGAGATAAATATATGTAGAAATGGAAACACTGCATTAGCTTGACGTTTATGCAATCATAGGCCAGTGGACATACGCTATTTTAATAGACTGATCTGGATATTCACTGAAGCATCATTTTCTTAATACCATTATTAATTAGCATGGACACTAAAATGCTGTCTATGATCTTTTCTTCTGGCTGATTTTGATGCTCTCATAATTCTCTCTATATAAATAACTCGAGGTTAGAGACAGAGGTCCAGTGCACGTCCGCTTCAGCAGTTCAAACACATTTGCATATATTTGTGAGTCTATATGTACTTTTCTTCATCCCTCTTCACAGGCTACATCATCTTTGGGATTCAAAATGCTCTTCAGCTTCATTGCCACCTCTGCTTTCATCAATCAAGCAACAAATTAATCACTTAATGAGAAGGGTTGAGTTAGATAATGGCCCTGAGTGAAATCATATCTGTTGTATGCTCATAGTATATGCAAGGAAGCTGATTGCTGTCCTCGAGCCTGTAGCATTGCATTTCATCTCTTTCTTCTTGTATTTGTAATTCTTAAGCAGTCTCTTCCATTCACACTTATTCACTCTGTGTCATTGAAGCACACTGGACTCTATTTTCCCATGGTTTTTCATTTCCATTGGTTAAAAAAATATTTTGATTGACCTATGTTTTTTAGTAACCAGCTGTAGTATTTACGTTAATCCCATAAAGATATAATTTTGACTGTTTCTGTTTTTCTATTATAATTTTATACACTTCTAATAGTCATCTTGATTATTATAGCCTCTCCACTAGTTTTCCATCATTCTGTTTTATTGCCGGGTCCTTCAATTACTAGTTAATTTTCCATATTTATGAGTATTATTGTTCTTTTTATTATTTATTGTTTGAATGCCACTGGATTTCAGTAGAATAGTATTGTGATCTTGGGTATGAAATGATCTAGTAGGTTTGTAGGCCCACACCTGTGACCATGTATTCTATCAAGGAGCAGTCAGAACACTTAGATCCATGGTCTAATATTGGTAGATTTAGATTTGTAGGCCCAATGCTGGCTGCCACTGTTATTAAGAGGCCACGACTACATTATCTATGCAATGCTCAGAAGACAGCGTTTCAAAGCCCTCCTACCTTTTTTTTTTTTGACTAGTATGTTCTTTTTGCCCCCTCTCCCATGCTATTTCCTAAGTCTTCAAAGAAATGGTGTAAATATCCAATTTAAGCTGTCTCAACAACTTTTATAGCCAAGATTCTCTGCATTCACTGCTTTTCGTTGTAAAGACAGGCTTCTCTGATTAAGTTTAAAGCAGTATCCATTTAATATTTAGAACTCGGATTTTTCATGAGAATTTAGCTAAATATTAGCAGTATAATTTCACTCCTAGAGCCTAAGACTTTCCTCAGCCCTGTGTTATTTGCAGAGCTTAAACAATTGTGTGAAATCCCGTTTGGCTCAGGCTTCAAATCCAAGCAGTTGTAGCTTGTTACTCCTAAATAAGTAGTGTCTCTATTGCACCAGTGGGCATTTCTTAGCTGTTAGGTTAGTATTGTGTAACATAGGCCTCACAGATGGTGTAACCATTGGTGACGTTTCTCCCAAGCAGCCTGTATAATACTGCCAGGCAAAATTAAAGCTAGATGCAAAGGTAAAAAATTCCCGATCTGTTTCACCTTGATTTTTTTTCTACATCTTCAAACCAAGATATATGGTGCCTTTTGCAACAGTGTTTTATCAACTAGTAATGTTGAAGGAGTAAGTATAATGGGAACAGCTTGTGCTGTTTGGGCAGCGACCCTAACTAGTAATTCATACAGAAGAAAGACTCAAAATAGAATATAAATGTACAACAGACATCTTGGCATATTCTCAGAAAACAATCGATGGAGAATTGTCTAAAAACAAAGACATTAGAATCGGCATGTGAATAATTGAGCATATGAATATATAATTATGCTCTTTTCATGGAATAAGAGTAGTCTAACACTGACAAGTTTAGTTCATAGCCTGACTGGTAAACATCAAGTCTGCAAGGCAACAGTTTTTAAAATTAAAGNGAAAGAGAGAGAGAGAGAAAGAGAGAGAGAGAAAGAGAGAGAGAGAGAGAGAGAGAGAGAGAGAGAGAGAGAGAGAGCACTTTTGTGACCACAATAAAAAGGTTGGCTAACATAATACTTCATAGTTAAGAAGACAATATGCTATGCAGAGTGAGTAATAAAACAAGAAGGAGGTGGTCTGTAGGAGTTTCCATTAAGCACCAGTATGGGTGCAATTCTCTGGTGCTGGACACTATTTTCAAAGATAAATCAGACTCACAAAATCTGAAATTTTGAAGAGGGTTACTACTTGAATAGAATATATACTAGAAATAAATGTGGAGTAGCATAATAAAATAATATTCAAATAGATAAAATGAATATACTAAATAATAGACTGCTAGTATATTTTTCCGAAATACTCTCTCTCTCTCTCTCTCTACTCTAGTGAATAGGTCTTATGTCTCATTATACAGTGTTGCATATCCATAGTTAAGAAGCAACCTCAAGTGATTAAAGACCTCAGTGTGAAACTGAAATTGCTAAAAGAACATATAAGCAGAAGATTAAATGGTATTTGTTTAGGAATGGACTTTCTGAACAAGAACCCAGTTATCCAGGAACTGAGGTCAGCTATTTACAAATGGAATATCATAAAACTAAAATGATTATCTTCAGTAAAGGAAATAATAAATTGAAAGGAGAAAAAATCGACAGAGTGGAAGAAAATCTTTGCCAGCTATATGTCAAATAGCAGATTACTTCTCACAAAATGAAAATAACTCTTAAAGATTCTAGAAAAAAATTATCAAGTTAACAAATTATCTGTGGATCTGGCAGAGTGTTCTCAAAAATAAGAAATAAGAATAGGAAAAAATATTCTTAAATATTCAGCATCTTTAGCAATTAGTAAAATGAAAATTAATACTACTTGGAGACTTTGTCTTATGCCAGTCATAATGGCAAACAAGTAGAAAGTAACTGATTACTAAAGTCAAGAAGGATTCAGGGAAGGGAATCACCTTTAACTGCTGGTGTATTAAAAATTGTTGCAGCCACTGTGAAAATAAGGGTAGTAAGTCCTCTAAGCACTAAAAGTAATGGCATCATTTGCCCCATCTGTACCACTTCTTGGCATAAACCCAAAGGACTTGTCACCTTCCTCCATATATACTTACTCAGTCATGTTCATTGCTGTTCTTTTCATAAGAGCTAAGAAGTAGAAATAGCTTAAATTTTATTTAACTAATGAATGGATAATGAGCATGCTGTACATATGTGAAATTTAATTATATTCAGGTATTAAAAATGAAATCATGAAATTTGCAAGTAAATAGAACTAGCTTATGTTATACTGAGTCCTGTAACACAGACACAGCAGATAAACACTGCGTGTTCTCCTTTACTTGTGGACTCTAGCCTCAAAGTTTTAGGTATGAGTGTACAACCTAGACTAACATGAATCAGAAAAGTACAAATGTGTTATTGAAGAGTAAGAGAAAACCTCTATAGAGGGCAGTAGTAGGACATGGGTATTATGAAGATAAATTGAGAAAACTGTCAGAGTTTTAAACAGAGATAACAACACTAAGGATATATGAACGCAACATAAAAACATATTATTTTATATTTACAAAAAATTATTAGAATGGAAACAGATGTTAATATATGCATATACACTGCCCTGGTTAGTTTTCTATTGATGTGATAATACATAGACCAGAATTAACACAGACAGAAGAATGCTGCATACAACTCCATCAATGGAATTCAGGTCTCTCTTCATGTACTCCGATCCCCCTGCTACACAGTGTCAATCCCCTAGCTTTTTCCTAAGATACTTTGAATTCTGTGGTTTCTACTGAAATTGAGGCCACATATCCACCAATGATCTCTCCTGGAATAGTTGCCAAATGGAGAGATAATATTCTACCCAAGAGCCAGAATTTTTTTTTCTGACAAAATCTTCTGTGCTTGATTTGGGGATTCTATTTTAATTATGATTCAGTGGAGTTCAAAAACACGGGATATTATCGGCTATTGCCACTACTCTTGGTTGTTTTCTAGAGCTTTAAAATATGATTTTTCCCTGAATATATTACATACTTCAGAGATAATACTTGGAGGAATAGTGCTTGCAGCAGACTGAATGAAACTGGCTCCAAAGGAAGTGGCACTATTGGGAGCTGTGGCTTTGTTTGTAGTAGGTGTGGCCTTGTTGGAGGAAGTGTGTCACTGTGGAGGCAGGCTTTGAGGTCTCTTATATACTCAAGCCATAACCAATTTCTCAGAGCACTTCCTGTTGTCTGTAGAATCTGGATTAAGAACCCTCAGCTCCTTTTCCACCACCATGTATGCCTGCTTGCTCCCCTGCTCGCCACCATGAAGATAATGAACTAAACCTTTTAACTCTAAGCTAACTACGCCAATTAAATATTTTTCTTTGTAAGAGCTGTCGTGCTATCTCTTCACAGCAATAGGAACTCTGACTAAGATGATGCAGAAACTGATTGGTAATGCCTTTTTAACAGGGAGACAAAGACTGAAAAATGCAGGTTCGTTTTTATTATGTTTTGCTTGGGCATTATGTCTGTGTGCATGTATGTGTATGATGTGCACACCTGGTGTGAGCAGTCACCAGATCCCCTATAACAAGGGTTATAGGTTGCTATGAGTTATCATATGGGTATGGGGAATGAAGCTGGATCCTCTTCAACCTAGCCAGTGATCTTAATTGTTGGATAGCTGTCTAATCTCTAAGCCTAGGTTATCAACTAATAAGGTAGTATTACCATAGCTAATGGTAGCATTGTGGCTATATTGACATTAAACTTTAAGGAGTATCTTTTATTGGGTATGATAATTCTATCTGGCTCTTGACTCATAAAAAAATTCTTTAAAGCAGATTATAGGAAAGGTTGTGTTAACACATTTTGTCCTCATTTGTTTGGAAAAGGGAATACTAAAATAAGAAAGAATTTTGGCTTCTCTGTGGCATGATGCATCATACAACAAAAACAATTTAAGAAAGGGAAGGGTTATCTTGGATTATGGTTTCATAGGGATGAGACCCCATCATGCTGTGGTAAAAACATGGCACCAAACAGCAAGAATAATTGGAGGAACAGGAGGCTGAGTGATAATGTCTTCAACATCAAGCATGAAACTGAGGGCAAACTGCAAGTAGAGTGAGAATTAATCTCTCAACAACCCCTCTTGTTGATACACTTCTTCCAGCAAGGCTGCACGTCCCCATAAAATCTCCAAATAACACCAACAACTAGGATACAACTGGCTAAATGTTGGGTCCTGTGGGTGATTTTTCTAATCCGAACTGCCAAAAAAGCAGAACTGCAAACCACACATTTTAAGACAAAAATAACACACTAAAGTGGAAATGTACAACATGGTCAAGGAATATAAAATTAGAGTTCATGCAGGAAGACTGATGGTGTGATGGTTGTGATGAGAAACACTATGATTATTTAAAGAGTAACAATTTATACTGTACTGTTAAGAAGCATAATTCAGAAGACTATATTAGATAATTTCTTTGTTTAAATCTCCCCTTGATATACATTAGAAACATAAGCTATAAATCATTTAATAGTCTATGGATCCAAATTTGCTACTATGGAAAGTAATTGGGAAAATAAAATATATATTGCTGGATAAGACCAATTGGGTCATAATGAATTTACTTTAAATGGTTGATCCTTTTTGACATTAATAAAAACCACTAAATTATTTGCTTGAGCATTAATAGCTCATTTTAAAAAAATCATCTGTAATTTGCATTGCTTTCTCATGTTTTATAAATGACAGTGTCATAAGGTTTACAATCTATGAGAAAAATAATGTAGCAATTTTAAGACAACTCTTGGGATTCATTTGGGCTTCCCCATTAAGCATTTACATAAGAATTCACAATACTCTTATGGCAAATTTTCATCATAAAGTGTAACCTAAAGATTTTCCCCAGTTTCTAATCAAGGAATATATTATTGGTAACAGTTTTTATAAACAATATATCTGTTATATGTAGATGGTAGTTTACTTGGATATGTATTTAACAAAGCAATTATATTCTGTACAAATACATTTCTTGAGAAAAAGGTGCATTCTTGATATTATACTACTTTTGATCACCTAAATCAGAACTCTTATTATATCTCAAAAGCACTAAAATCACGATATCAGAATGCACGCTCATGCACTAAAGAACTTTGTTCCCCAAGTGACTTGTTAAAGGGATGTTAACACTGAGTATTACCAAAGATTTGAATATTCTGATTTGAATGAGGAATATTATAATAAGAATAGACTGTGGTATGAATATTAATAATTCAATTGACTACTAAAATAGGTTATAATTAATGTTAATAAATGTACTTCTAAACCTGATGCAAAAATTTGAAATGCTAAATAAAATAGGAAATAGCTTGAGTTTTTTGGAAGGTAATTCTGAAGTTCAAAGTGTTGTGTTTTGTTGTGTAAGAATTAATATATGCATTGAATAAATATATATTGGCTAAATTATTTTGTAATGCCTATTTTACAAAGAGTTAGTAGTACTGCAAAAGGAAATTGAAGTTATGTACTGAAAGTAATATCTATTTCTGGTTGATGTCTCTGTACTTCTTTTGATTTGCAATCCACATACATAGTTGACTTGAGTATATTATTTTAAGTTTTATGTCAACTTGACATAAACTAGTGTAATTTTGAAGGAGAAACCTCAGTAGAGAGACTGCCACCACCGAATTGACTTGTGAAAGCCTGTATGTCATTTTTTTATATTAATGATTATGACTGAGGGCAAATCCCAGTGTAGGTACTACAAATGATGGGCTAATGGTCCTGGATACTAAAATAATAGTGAACTGAGAAAATCACAATGAGAAAGCCAGCAAACACAATTTCTCCATACCTTCTGCTTAAATTCCTGCCTTTAGGTTCCTTCCTTGAGTTCCTGTTCCAACTTTTCTCAGTGATGGACTGTTACCTGAAAGTGTATGATGAAATGCACACTTTTCCCCCCAAATTCCTTTTGGCAATGGTGTTTTATCAGAGAATAGACATTCTAATGTAAGTAATTAGTGCTGTGGAATAATCCTTCTGTATAATATGTGAAAATATGTCACAGTGGTTGATTTAATAAATAAATTGACTGGCCAACAACTGAAAAATATAGTGAGGTGAGAAATCCAAATTGAGAAAACTGGGAGTCAAAAGAGTTGTCAGCCAGATGCAGAATGAGTTGGGCACACAAAATAGAGTAGAAGTAAAAGCCACAATTCTCAGGACAGCACACAGATTAATAGATATGGTTAAATTTTAATAGCTAGTTAGTAAGAAGCCTGAGATATTGGCTGAGCATTTAAAATTTATATCAAGTCTCGGAGTCATTTATTGGGAAAGCAGCTGATGGTTATTTTGGAACAGGCAGTCAGGAAAAAAACACAGCCTACAAATTATTATAAAAGAATCTATAATCATATACTTTGTATTAATGTGCATATGTGAATTATTATCTTCTTGTAGTCTGAATTATTCTAATAGAGTCCAAACTTCACTGAAAATAGAATAGACATAGTAGTTGCATTAAAAGCACCAATTCTGTCTACTGAAGTACCCACAATCATATTCTCTAAGAACATATTTATATTCAATTCTTTGCCACATATGAATTAAATATATATTATGTGTCATAATTTTATATTTTAGCATTTAAACTGCTGTTACCCAAACAGACATGGCTATGGGATGCGTACATACTTGTTTCAGTGTAACTTGTTTATGACTGATGAAGTAGCTACGACAAATTATTTCTGGAAGGGTCTCTGAGTCTTGTTTTGGAAAATGTTATCATTTGTATTGATGGAATTAAGTCATTTCTCTCTAACAGGTCAGATACCACCCAAAATGTAAAGTTTCAATAGAAAAGATGATAACTATTTCCTGTTCTGAAGTCGGAACATTTGCCTCTAGTCCTGCCCTAATCATTCCTGGTCCCCAATGGACTCTTGCCCCAAAATTGGAATCTCCAAGTTCTTAGGTATTTAGAATGGGATAGATTTTTATCATTAAATACTAACTTTTATTTTTACATAACAGCTTGTAACACTATTTTTATCTGAAATTATTAAAATAAATTCTTATAATAAATATATGAATGAACATATGCATATATTTAGATATTTCTCATATATCTGTTTTTTATGATTTCCTTTTTATTAGTTGCAGATGACTAGACCTAAGTCTTCTGTTACCTTCAAATAAACCTTCTTGGGGTAGTGAAATTACAGTCCAGGACAGGGATTCAGCAAAAAGAAACCTATTATTCATCAATGGTTCAGCATTTTGTTCTTAGAAATTCAGTTTAAAAAGTATAAGCATATGAATACCCTCATATTTAGGTTAAATTCCATTATCATAAACCCATAACAAAACAGATTTAAGTATTTGAGAAAAATACATGGTGTAAAGATAAAGAGATCACTTACTTTTCCTCAAAATTGACGACATTTTAAAGTACTCTCGAGTAATAATTTATTAATTAATAACATTTTAAATATAAATTGAGAAATCAAAGGAAGGCCAATCAGCTAAAACTACTGCAGACAAAGCCAATATTTTTAAAATTTCCAAATGATTATTAATATATTTAAATGTATGAATTCAATTGAGTTTTAAGCATGATGCATATCACAAACTGACTATGAGACAAACCTCAATATTGTTCACAAAACTAAATAAACTAATAATGGAATAAGTATAAACAAAACTACAGTACCAAATGATATCTTTCAAAGTAAGGCATTTGCTTACTCATCCTCTTTGCTATGTATATGTATACACTGTTATTACATATTTTGCTAATGATTTTCCTCTGCTGAGCAACTAGCCATCTGGTGTTTAATAGTAGTTAATTGCAAGAAATTCATAGTTGACATTAATTTTTATTTGGTCCTATATGCATTTTAGCAGTTATGGAATTTTTAAAAGCAATTTCTTTCCATGGAAGTTATCCACTATTCTCTAATTAAAAGAAAAACCAACTCAGTATCAAAGTTAAAAATACATTTTTTACATAATCAGTAGTAAGTGAAAAATCAGTGTATTCCTATGAAAATATAATCCATAATACTCTTACGCTGTCAGTGTTCAAATTTTAACTGTCATGAAACAGATTAAGAAAGGACAATTATTTAAAATTTATGTATAATGAAAATTTAGATCAAAGAAAAGTGTATTAATGTTTGGAGTTGGAAGTTTTCTTTCAGCCACCAACCAGCTCCCATAGAAAGATATAGAGACTTATTATTAGTTATGAATGCTTTGCCTTATTCTAGGCTTATCCCACAACCTCTTTTAACTTAACTTGCCTGTTTATATTCATTCATCTATGTTTTGTTTGGAGTCATTTTTTGTCATTTCTTTCATTCTATATGTCCTATTTTCCTATTTCCTCCATGTCTGTCTCTCTGGCCCCTGTCATTTCTCTGTAGTTTCCTTTTCTTTTATTCTTCTCTTTTCTCCTGAGCCTAAATTTTTCTTCCTACTTTCTTTCCCTGTCTGGAAGTCCTACCTATAAGTCTTTCATTGATATTGGCCATTCAGTTTTTTTTGACCAGGCAGGTACCTTTGGCAGGCAAGGTAAAGCAGCAACACATCTTTACCTAAATCAACAAATGCATCACATCTTGAAATATTTATACATATATCCCACAAGTAACTCAGTCATCTGTGCTTATAACCAGAGAATTAATACTTTCTACATGATTTGGAAGATTGTCAACTTTTCAATAATTGCATTTTTGGTTTTGTGCTTCAAAAATTTACGACTCAAATTTTCTACAATCTATATCATAGCAGTGAGCTTGACATTTTACTCTCCAGGAGGCCTTCTCTTTTCTGATGGGAGATGTAGCAAGAAGGGATTCTGGAGAAAGGGATGGTGTTGATGAGACCTGGGAGGAGTGAAGGGAAGAAAAATTGATTGAGATATAGTGTAGGAGAGAAGATTCTATTGTCAATAAAAAGGAAATCATGAAATATCCTAATTCTTTTTCAAAGTTTGTGAAAATTGGCAGATTATCAATGCTGTTAATTCAGATCCCACTTTTTTTTTTCTTTTATCACAACCACTTGCTAGTCTCCTGTTTGTACTTTTTACTGAAGTGTAGAGTAAATTCAACTTTCAACCTTTCAAAATGGCATCCTGTACTTTTCTTTAAAAGATGGTGATTTATGCACCTGAAATCCATTTTACTATTTCTCTACAGGAAACCTTTAGAGGCTCTTGGATAATGTTTCTATATAGTAAATGACAACCAGCTGCTCTGTTTATATGTCACCATTTTTGCTTTGCCTTCTCAGTATGCTGACATTAAATTTGCTTTCCACTTTAGCTTCTTGGAGGCTGGATTACTCTGCTTATCCCATAAGAGAAGATTCTGAAACCAAAATGTAGATTTTCACTGAAAAGGTGAATCAAAACAAATAAAATATGTGCTGACTAACAGGAGTTCTACTTGGAAAAAATTACTTTAACACATTTGGCTGAAATGGAATTTGTATTTATAAGTTTTCAAGTGGAATTGAAAAGTACACTACATATTGGTCTTCTTTTCACAGCATCTTCATTTTGTGCTTACAATACAAGTGAAAGTCATGTCCTTGCTCTATTTTTTACATAAAGGTATAATATGTGATGTTTTTAATGTCTAACAGAATAAAACCCTTTATATCTCTCAATCTTTCTGCCTACCTGTATTCTTATTGCTATTATTTCTATTCTAAAGTATGAAAGTGAGTAATATTATGTGACTGACAAAGGAGAGCAATGTGAAAGTCTATTTGTATATAGGAAATAACAGCAAAGCCTAAGTGATTATTTAAAAAATCTTTTAGAATCTTAAACCTTGAAGGCATGGAACCCTGATTACTTATGAAAGACTAATAATTAGGAATCACTCAGAAAGCAACATTAGAATTTAATGGCAAGAGAGTACCCAGTTTGCCTCCACATTTATTTGATTATGTGAGTTAATCAGTCCTCATTTATTAAGTTTATACAATCATGGACCCTAATAGAAGCACATTAGATTTTACATTAAATACATTCTGTAAGCTACCATGGTTCTCCTTTCTTCTTAGTAGTATAAAGATTTTAGCATGATATGCAAACCACTCAATTTATAAGTTGGTAAAATATAATTGCACCAAATCAATGTGAATTCATAATGAAACCAAACTAAACATTATTATTATCGGATTTGGATATACGTGGTTATATATTAAGTTTAAATAAACAAATATGTGTACTCCATAATCAAGTATTCATTTAAAATACACATATCAAAACAAAATATCAATACTTAAAGTGCTATGTCCTGTGAATCAAATATGTGATACTCAATATTGAATAATGATATAACAATTTATATTTAGAAAGAATTTTGTGATCTAGTTTTCAAGCCAATATAATCTTTGTAGATAAGAAAAAAACTGTCAGTGTCTATTTTCCAAATATCAACCATTCCCTAGTATCTACAATTTCTCTCAAGGAATTTAAGTAGATTGAAAAAAATGTATGAATACTTCTTACTATAATTTATAACATTTAATCTGCCAGGAAGCATTTTAGTATTAATCAACAAAAAATCATCATGAATAGATGTATTTTCATCTAATATAATTTATTTTGTTACTTTGGAAGTTTCTATATTAAAATCTTATTTTCTATTAAAATGTGCAGATTAATAAGACTGCTTATATAAGGAATAAAACATGAATTTAACTTCAAAGTTGTTACTTAGCAAATAATTATTTAAATTATTAAACACCGAATGTCAGTGATATGTAACCTCCCCAGAATGTCTCAAACTTGTACAGCTAATTGCCATTTCTTGGCTGTCACCAGAACTCAGCTTGATAAAAATCTTATCCTGAAGATGCCCACATTTTAGTTACCTGATAAGGAGAAATGAAGAAGGAACTGAGCTGGAACTTTCTTTTAGTTTTCATAGTTCCAGAAGGTATAATACAGGTTGGAGGAGAAAAGCCATTAATGGTCTTCCCTCACTGTGAACCCTATGAACTACAAGATCAGTCCTCTAGACTTATGTGCCTTATGAAATTGTTTCACTAATGTCACGAGTGCAACAAACTGCCTTCTGATCTGATAGGGTTGAAAGGTCATTTAATTTAATGGAATTCATACCTGGGTACTGTAAACCTGATATAAAATGGTGGGGAGACCCAAAGGCCTAGGAAGTGAAGCAAATAAAGTGTGTAGCTATATTGGCACAACCTCAATCCAACTTGTAAATATTTATTCTATAGAAATGTCCTCCTCTGTCTTAATCAAAGAAGCTTTTCTTTTCCATTTGTAATTGTAGATACTTATTTTTATATAGTGGCCTGTACACATAATGAAGACTGAATAACAAATGTGTGTTCAGCCCTAAAGAGGACATGAACATCTTTTTCTCTAAGTTCAGGTACTTTTCAGAAGAATAGGGAGAAACTACAAAGGAGACAGAGACATAGGTATTACTATTATCTGGACAAAGCAATGTGATTGCAGTCAGTAACTCACAACATCTGAAGATAATTGCATTGAGTCTGTCCAATAATGGATTCACCCACAACCAGACACTGATTGGTAGGGGCCTCAGAGGGCCCTGAAATTCATTGCTGAACTATATGTTACTGAATGATAAGTTTAGGAAGAGGAAGGAATAATGCTTTTAGTTGTGTTTCCACTGATGACCCCACTAGGTTCCAATAAACAATCCCTCTCCAATAATCACATGAAAGGCATCAAATAAACTAAGTTTGTAACAAACCAAGGATTATAAATTTGGTAAATATTTTGATGGAGAAGAAGGGGGCATAATGAGACTAGAAAGGAGATTAGTGAGTTTAGGTAGAGAAATTTTTCAGAAATATTTTATGTTTATGTTAATATATATGTTAAATTAATGAAGAACAAACTAATTAATAGTTGAAAAAAGTAGAAAAGATGATATCCTTACACAAAACAGGGCATAAAATATTTCTACTACCTACTGCTGCTTAGGGAATTCCATTATACCACAACTGCTCTAGAGGAAGCTGCACACCCAGAGTGAGGAAAATTTTTGATTTCTGCTTGACAGAGGTATGCAGAAAATTCCATGTCTTACAGTAGCTGCATAGGAAATTGTGGACTCAGGTGGTTTCACTAGAATCATAGACACTTGGAAATGTTTCACATCTTTTAGCAGCTCAGAATGGACCTTTGGTTTCTGGGGGAGGAATCGCTCTTAATGAGTCAGGTCTCATTAAGTGTGAGTATGGAGAGTTCTATGTCTTGCAATGGCATCAGAGGAAGCTTCAGATAAAGAGTGGGGGCAAAATTTAAATCCTGGCTTGGTCCACAAGTGTGTGGATGCGATCCGTCTCCTTTAGCTGTGGACCCAGAATGGGTGATGGAACCTAACTTTTTTTTTTCCTATCTTTTTTTTAAATTTATTTATTTATTTATTTATTAAATATTTCTGTCTCTTCCCCACCTCTGCCCCCCCCTTCCCCCCCCCCCCCCCCC
>NW_026067914.1:10284357-10289161 GCF_014885135.2 Alexandromys fortis | reverse complement strand
CCTCTGCCTCTGCCTCTGCCTCTGCCTCTGCCTCTGCCTCTGCCTCTGCCTCTGCCTCTGCCTCTGCCTCTGCCTCTGCCTCTGCCTCTGCCTCTGCCTCTGCCTCTGCCTCTGCCTCTGCCTCTGCCTCTGCCTCTGCCTCTGCCTCTGCCTCTGCCTCTAAGTGCTGGGACTAATGGCATTCGACGCCACTGCCTAGCTGGCTTATACTTTTATATCACTGGTCATCATTGAAGAAAGTCAGATAAAGGACTTTAAACAGGAAAAGAATCTGGAAGTGGGTGCTAATGCAGAGGCCATGGAGGGACCCAGATGGTATGACTCTACCAATAATGAGCTGGGTTCTCCTGGATCAATTATGAATTAAGAAAACATCCTAGCTCTTGCCTGGAGCCTGGTCTTACTCAGGCATTTTCTTACTTGAGGATTCCTTTTCTCAGATGATTTTAGCTTGTGTCAAGTTGACATAAATCTATGTACCGCAGGGCGCTTAGTCCTTAATGAAATGTCTCCACCAAATTCATCCTATAAAGTGTTCAGAGAACCCCCGAAGAAGTGGAGCAGGAAAGAGTGTAAGATCCAGAGTAGATGGAGGACATCAGTATTACAAAGCCATCAAAATCACCGTGAACAAAAGTTATATGAATTCACAGAGACTGAAGAGGCATGCATAGGAAAGGAAGTGATATTTCACAGATCCAGGAATGGCAAACACGGTGCCAGCAGGTTTTGCCGTACTCCCTTCCCTCTTCCTTGCTAAACCCTTAGATTATTTTCCTAATGCTAACCCCGGTAGTCTATTCCTTATTTGATCACTAAGTTATTGCTGAGACTCACCACCAAGGTCCAGCAATCACATTTCATTATTTGGCTACAATGGCTAGCATGTCCAATCAGAAATTACCAACTCATTCTAACGTATTGTCCCTAACCATTCCCCATTAAAAATCACTTTTGAGAGACAACTGATGATTAGTTTGTCAGCTCCAGTCAGCAGGGCAACCCCTAAACCCCATTTGGCCCTCTTGTGTAACAAATCTTTGCAGTGAGAAACTGGTGTTGGAATGTGTTCTGTGCAGATATTCAGGCCCCTTAAAGGACCTGCATGGGTCTCCATCAGATCCTATATGAATACATTATGGCTACCAGTTTACTGTATCTATGGGATTCTGAGTATGTAAATTAGGGGGTCTTTGATACTTGTGACTTCTCTTGGGCCCTTTTCCTTCTGAAGGTTTGTCTTCTTTGTGACAGTTTTTGTTTTACCTTAATGTATTTTATTTTATTATTTTAAAAAAATAAATAAATGAAGAAAGGTGGAGAGGAAGGACAGGAAATCATGTCACTATGGTAAAGGTTACCAACTGAACCATTATTTAGACCTGCTGGGAGAGAGAAAATAAATGTTCTCCGATAGAATGAAGCATCAATCACTCCAGCATATGCCTCGTGTTTATCTCTAACGGGCCAATATATAATTGACTCCACCGTTTTTTTCTTTGTCTCTGTGTGTGTGTGTGTGTGTGTGTGTGTACGTGAGCATACACTATTGCTTACAGTTTGTTGTTTCTTCTGTGTGTGCTTCGTTTTTTGTGGGGTTGCTTTATTTCATTATATCATTTTCTTGGTTGAGAAAGAACTTAAAGTTGGGTGGGAAGGAAAGAGGATTTTTAAACATGGGGGAGGGGAAACATCAAAATATGTTTAAATTTAAAAGTTGTTTTAAATAATAATTCTACACAAGAAGAAAAAGTTAACCTGAAACTATACTAGAAACCAAAGCCTTAATAACCAATCTCTGTGTAAACTTTCAGTACTAGAATGGGCCACAAAGGAAACAGAAGTAGGAATGGAATACAAGGGAGTGTGTCTGGGTCACTCAATCATGGGCACAAATAATTTTAAGAGGTAATACAAGCAAAATAAGAGAGTTCTGAGACACCATATAAAACTTAAACTTTTGATTATGTTAATCAAGTGATACATGGATAGTGAAAATGTGGCACATATATGCAACTAAATTTTATTCAGTTCTAAAGAAAAATTGTAGTATGAAAGTTCCATGTAAATGGAAGGAGCTGGAAAGCATTGCCTTGAATGAGGTAACCCAGACTGAAAGGGGGGGGCATTGGATCTTTTCCCTCCGTCAGGTGCATCTTAGCATTGACTCTTTAGATTTCTGAGTTTCATTTGGAGTATCTGTAGCATCCAGGAAACTAAGTAGGGACAAGTTTTGGAAAAGAAAAACTATAAAGGAAGAACACAGGTGATAGAGGAATGTTCAAATGAGGAGAGGTATGTAGGATACGGCATAGAGTTCAAATAGAGTTCAAAGTTTTTACTTTTACAGAGATCTTAAGATAATTAAACTAAAAGATCTAATGTATATTTGATAATTGGAAATAAATTCTCTTTTAAGCCCTGAAAAAGAAATTAACCAAAAAGTAATCATGTAGAAAGGGAATCTATTATGTGTTTAAACTTGCAAAGCCGAAGAATGTAAATAGACATTTTGTTTTATTTTTCACTTTCCCTTATATGCACAGATCCTGTTCAACATACAAAATTCCTTTAATAGTCACATATTTTTTTTTATAAAACAAATATTTTTCATCTAAAAACCAACATTTAAAACTTTCTTCAAATATTGTTTAGGACAATATTTTATATATTTAGCTGTTAAAAATATGCTTTATTGTATTATCATTTAATATTATTTTAAGAAAAATTTCAGTCATTTATAAAGAACATTTTTAAGAACCATTATCGCTTTTTGTTTTCTATATTAGTTACAAAAAAAATTAGCAACCCAATCATGAGTATGTGACAGCTACAAAGCAGTCTCCTCCTACTTATTAAACACAAATCTTTACTCTTCATAGGCTTCTCTGGTCCCAGGTCATTCATGTTTTCTTGGGTTGGCTTGATATTCTTAGTAGACTGATTGTTTTGGAAGACTGAATATGAAAATATCTTCATCGAAACAAACTGAAAACATGATGTGGGAGTGTCATATATCAATCTGTTAATTTCATTGGTTAAGTTATAATAAACCAGCTGCTTGGCCTCATGGCTTGGAACATAGATGGGAGGAGTAAACAGAATAGAATTCTGGGCAGAAGAGGAAGTGAGGTCAGACTCTGCTCTGCTCCCAGAGAGACCTGACAGCTCTGCTGGAGCAGAGACGCCATGCTCAGCTCTCCCAGGCAGCTGCAACCCAAGATGGACAGAGGCTAGAATCTTCCCGGTAAGCGCACCTTGGGGTGCTTACACACATCATTAGAAATGGGCTAGTCCAGTTGCTAGAATTTGCCTGAAAGGGCTAGAGTTCATGGGCCAAGCAGTTCTTAAATGAATACAGTTTGTGTGTTGTTATTTCGGGCATGAGCTAGCCAAGCGGCCGGGGTGTTGGGGACGCAGCCCCGCAGCTCTTATTTCAACAAAAACAACTGAATTTTAACTCTATAGCTGTTATCCACAAGATTTAGCCATATGTAATCCCTCTTTTTCTGCTTTCAACCTTCAGAGTGTCTTACTGTGATTTAGTAACAATCATGTCTGGATTCTTCCTCTCTGACATGACCCTTTCAAATTTATGTCCCTATATCCTACATCAATCTCAGCTCTAAAAGCTGCAATTTAAAAGCAAGCTAAGCTAGTATGTCCATCCTTTAGGACATTTCAGCTATGTAAAACTAAAGTAGCATACAAACAAAGGACTTGTATAATTGGCAAAGTTAGTTAATCAGGCATATTTCATAATAGAAATGTAATTTAATCACTTTTATAGTCATTATTTATTACTTTATCTTGTTCTTGTATCTGTCATACGTGTCATATATAATGCTTTATATGTTTTAAATAGAACTAAAAGACAACTAAAGTGAAGAAGCAATCATTTTATTTCTCAAAGATGAGCATAGACCAAACTAAATTCATAAAATGTCAGAAATAGTCATTGACAGCACTGAAGGATTCTTATCAAAATAGGATATGTTATGAATTGAATGAAGAAACAACACCTTATTTGGAGAGCAATAGCACTATCTCAACCATAAGTATGGAAGCAGCAAAAATGTCAATGTGTGTGTAATATGGACAATAATTTGAAGGTTTTTTATTTTTATATTTTATTAATAGGATAGTGAACAAACAAGTAGCCTCTTTAAATTTGTAACTTAGAAAAGTAAACCAGCTTGCATACACACACACACACACACACACACATTTTAACTTAAAAGAATAACAAAACATTTAACCAGATTTATATTTCAGTGCTCTTGTTGAAAGTTATGTCTTTTTTCCCCTTAAGTCAGCAAGTTTCTAAATAAGCTTTAACAGATTTTATTTAGTGTGAAGTTAAAAATTATAATGGGTTGTCCTGAAATCTTATTTTTAAATCAGAGAAAGGTTTTCTTATCTAAAATAGTCTCTAGATTCAGGAGCATCACTGAAGCTTATTTTTACAGGGTCAATAATTTCTGTTCTATTACTTACGTTTATAGAAGAAAATGTGTGGACCAGAAGTGAGGTTTATTATTTAAGGTCATGCCTTAAAAGACGTGCCTGGGCATCCTCCTGAATATTAACCTTCATCAGGCGATGAAAGGAGACAGAGACAGAGACCCACATTGGAGCACCGGACTGAAATCTCAAGGTCCAAATCAGGAGCAGAAGGAGAGCGAACATGAGCAAGGAACGCAGGACCGAGAGGGGTGCACCCACACACTGAGACAATAGAGATGCTCTATCGGGAACTCACCAAGGCCAGCTGACCTGGGTCTGAAAAAGCCTGGGTTAAAAC
>NW_026067914.1:10208061-10284156 GCF_014885135.2 Alexandromys fortis | reverse complement strand
GGGAAAGGGGAGGAGGAGGTGGGGAAGAGACAGGAATATTTAATAAATAAATAAATTAATTAATTAAAAAAAGACGTGCCTGGGAAATGATGAAAAATCTTGAAAGTGGCACAAGAAATGACAGTCATATAAGGGAAGTGAAACAAGAAAATAAAACATGTTATTCAGGTCATTCTTGACTAATTATTTTAGACTTTTCTAGTATTTGTTTTGGGTCGAATTGATTCCTCAGCCATTTCTCAACTCAGTTACCCTTCCTGGCGTCTAGCCATTGTCTTCAACATTCAGATGACACATCATCACATCAAACAACTGGCAAGAAGATCTCCCCCTTGTCAAGAAGACTAAGGCAATTAATCCAGATCAAGTGCCAAGTTTGCTTTATTTTTCACTGAAACCCTAACCAAACTCCTGGATGACTCTCTGCTGACAACAGTGTCCTTTATTTGCACAGAGAGGAGCAGCACTGTTAGAGATTGACAATATGTCATCAACTTTCTTTAAGAAAACATGGGTCTTGTATGTTCTAATACCAGGGATCTGGAATGTTAGAATACTAAGCAGTAGTCATAAAATGAAAGGCAGGTTGAATGTTCAACATAGTTGTCTGTGCACTTTCACAACACTTAAAAACATAAATTAGTAATTCTGTTTGTCTTTTAAAAAATCGTAAATTTAACTAGTCTTTCAATAATGACAAATTAAATATTAATTTAAAATGTGGACTTTTGCATTTGTAACTTTATCATATACTGAGTACTCTGGGCTAGGATGTATCTAATTAAATCTTTTAGAATAATCAGTCAAGTTGGCTCAATTAAAAAAAAATAAAAATAAATTTCCATGGAAATGGAGAACTGCATTAGCACAAATGCTAAAATAGTGCCTTATGAACTATGTTATTGTAGTGAATACAAATGAAATCATGATTTGTCATTTACTTAATGTGTATTATTAAATGATTCATATGAATGTCAGGACGGTTTTTCAAATGGTCCATTAAAACAATTTTCATAAACATAAGTTAGAATTATTATTAAAGTATTATATGAATCAGATGTTTATTGGGGAATATCTGAAAGTGAAAATAGCAGGGAAAGAACATAAATTAAGATCAAGAAGAGACCTTGTGTATCCATAATCTATAAATGTCATTGAATTAACTAGAAATCAGCATGTTTAATCAATATAATTTTATATAAATTACCCATTTTAAGTAAAAAATATTTGTTATTACTTGGATTATAATTCAGTTGTATTTCTATATGATATGCCCATCTACACAGGCATAGACTGTTTTTCTGAAATGCCCTGGGTTTTGTGGTCTGAAAAGTTAAAGAACATCATAATTACAATATTTTAGAAACATCTCAGTACTGTATCCATAAGAATCATATCTTAGCAAACATTTTTATTTTCGATTCATAATTGTCATTTATTTGGATTTATCAAGATTGTTTTATAATGCAAAATCAATCCTAAACTGAACAGTTCTAGTTTACAGACAACTCTTTCATAAGGAAGGTCTAAGGGAGAACTAATTTTTTTTTTTTAATCTTCTGAATTTGGCTTGTGTTTTGCAAAGCAGCTTATAAAAGCCAACCTAAAATTCTTCTGTCATCTGCTGGAATAACAAGCACGTTTTCACACGCCCAATGTTTTAATCCTATTTGTCAGGTTGTTAGCTTGTGTTTCCAAATCTCTGATTTAACCTGGCCCACGAATCCCTGGTTAACTAAAGTCTAGAAAAAGGAAATGAGTTCCTGTCAGTAGGCTGTTAAAAGGTCAACAAGAATGACAGATTCGCCATCTCAATTGCAGATTTCCAGCTAAAAGCCAACTGATGTCAAGATTAAGTCAAAGCTGAGACCTCGTGATAATAAACAGATTGTCAAGACAGCAAATGAGGAGGCAGCTTGGAATAGGAAGCCAGCCTATGAATCTGGCCAGATGGAAATTAGAGGAAAGAGAATGAGAAAAGGAGAGAGGTGGGGGAGAAAATGAGATACAGAGAGAGAAAGATACAGACACACAGAGAGAAACAGAAAGATACAGAGAGATAGAGGCATAGAGACGATAGTGGAAGATGATAGATAGATTTCTATATTGAATATATGAGGACCAGAAAGAGTAAGAGCGAGTAGAAACAGATGCTATGAACAGAAGTGCAGCATTGATTAGTCAACAAATAGAAATGTCTCTGATGGTTGAAGTGCTGAGTAAGAAGTTTACTAATATGTAACTTTTAATTAAAAATACATGTTGGATATCTTAGTTAGGGTTACTATTGCTGTGAAAGAACACCATGACCATGACAATGTGAAGAGGAAAGGGTTTGTTTTACTCATAGTTTCATGGAACATTTTATCATCAAAAGCACTGAGGGTAGGAACTCAAGCAGGATAGGAACCCAGAGGCAGGAGCTGGTGTAGAGGTTGTGGAGGAAGGCTGCTTACTGGCTTACCCCTCATGACCTTCTCAGTCTGTTTCATAGAACCTCAAAATATCCACATGGGATGGCCCCACAAACAATGCGCTCTGACCTCCCTATTTAATCACAAATTAAGAAAATGCCCTTGCCTACAGCTCAAACTTATGTAAATATTTTCTCAGTTGAGACTCCCCTTCTCTGATGACTCTAGCTTGTTTCAAGTTGTCATAAAACTTGCCAGCACAAAAAAAAAATGACTGGAAATGATATATAACCTTAGAAAGAGCATGCAAAATTAAAATGATTAGAACAAATCATTGCAAACAAATTTTTATATCTTTACAGAAATGTAGTTATCCTGAAATAACTAATGTATACAAGTATGCATATGATATGTATATGTATGCATTTATATGCATACACATTTGGAATAAATAGAATGTATATATATGAACATACGTGTATTTACATATATGCGTGCAAAGTATGTATATTAGGCATTTGCATATATTATAATATTTAAAATATGTGGGGTGTGTGTGTGTATTTTCTATTATCTCTCAACCTCTTTTCCAGGCACTTGAAATAAATTAAAGAAGAAAAAATAGAAAATTCTACTTTTACCTGTGGAATTTTATTATCCTAAAAAACTGGAAGATGATTAAGGCTATTTTAGCACATAGTTACTCTAGTAGGAATTTGCATTTTGTGCATATGTGTGTGAATGCTTTCAAGTACATGTATGTAATGATATTTGTTGAGAGATATCTAAAATGGTTCTTCTAAGACTGGATGAATTAAGAGAAAATTTTTGCAACAATCCATAGGATAACATCATGAGAATCTCGATGAATAACTTAAAAAGTCCTTAGATATATGAAATATATGTAATGAAAAATATGAGGAAAGTGGAAATAAATGAGAATCAATATCTTTACTAAACAGTTTATTCTCATTGTTTTTGTTTTTCTTCTTTTTCTAAAAAAAATAGAACTGCACATAAAGTATTTGTGATATATCAACCTCTTTGTCCTCCAACTCCTACCATGTCCATACTCAGATTTCAAAATCTTTTCATTGTAACACACACACACACACACACACACACACACACACACTCACACACACACGATGTTCACCCAATGCTGCTAGTAGGTACATCATTAACTTTAAACACAACTTTCTATTCATGTCCAGAACATACTGTCTTGCAGAAGGCATCCTGGCCCTCTGGTTCTCATGATTTTTCTGTCTCTTTTCAAGGGTATGGCTTAAGTCTAAGCTGTAGGGTGTGTATTGTACATGTACCAATTGGGTTGGGTATCCTACAGTCACTTTCCAGTTGTGGATCTCTCAGGTTGCCTCTGTTTGCTGAACAAAGATGCTTCTTTGATGAGCAGTGAAAGCTATCCTTATCATTGGGCATAAGGATAAATACTTAGAATACGTTTAGAAATGGTTTTGTGTTTTAGGAAACCAGTAGCAGTAGTTTCTCCTCTAGGGTATATTTCCCTTCTAATGATGGATACTTGGCAACTTTTATAGTTGTAGGCCTGATGATCGGATGGGTTTTTGTTACATGTGTCTCAAATTAAATTCATTTTGGAAGAAGAAACTTTAATAGGGAAAATATACCCATTAGACTGGTCTCTGGCAAACCTATGTTTTATTTTCTTGCTTAATGGTTGATGTAAAAGGGCTATGCTCCCTGTGACTGTTACCATTCCTGGGAAGGTGGTCCTGGGTTTAACAAGAAAGCAAACTGAGAGTCAAATCGTAGAGAGGGAGGAGCAATAATCTGAGAAAAGGGTTCAAGCCCATGATGGAGAAACCCAGAGAAACTGCTGACATAAGCTAGTGGAGATCACTGACTCCAGACTGACAGCTGGGGAACCTGCAGAGGACTGAACTAGGCCCTCTGAAAGTGGATAACAGTTCTGTGGCTTGGGCAGCCTGTGGGCCCACTGGCAGCACGACCAGCATGTATCCCTAGAGCATGAAATGGCTTTTAGAAACCTATTTCCTATGGAGGGATACTTGCTCAGAATAGTTACAAGGAGGAGGGCCTTAGTTCTGCCTCAAGTGATGTGGCAGACTTTGTTGACTCCCCATGGGGGGCTTCACCTTCTCTGATGAATGGATGGGAAAATAAAATGATTGTTTACAAATAATAATAATAATAATAATAATAATAATAATAATAAGAAGAAGAAGAAGAAGAATGTAAACTCAGAAATCCATGAGTTTTTGCCTTAAGGGTCTGATCCAGTTTGAGTTCCAGCAGTGATGGAGTGTGACCTTAGAGTTGTCAGAGGAAACAAACCTTTTCCGACCTGTGTTGCTTTTTGTCGTGGTGTTTTAGCACAGCAATGGAAACCCTAGATCATACAAATGACTTCCCTTTTATTGAGCATTCTTTCAGTTCATTTAGACAGCTGATTGTTTCAAGGTATAAGTATTGCTATTGAGCCATTGATAATGCTATCGGGTTTGGAATGAGTGTGGTTCACAGATTTTATATCTGGAAAGGACTGATTGCTTTTCTCCCTTGGCATCTTGCAAAGTTCCTTCCTAAACTATGAGAGCATGTACTCATGGAGGAGGATTCTAGGTCAGTACCAACTCTATTGTAGAGTTCAATAAAATTGACAAAAAAGAAAATATATTTTCCATATAATATATCTTGATTATGGCTCTCCTTCCCTCTACTAATACCAGTTTCTCCCAACCCCCCCTTTCATCCTTATTCACCCCATTTACTTTTTTTTTCTCATAAAATAACAAGCAGGCTTCTATGGGATGATAATAAAATATAACAAAGTAAAAGAGAAACAGATACATCAGAATAGGAAGGCACAAAGAGAAGGAAAGAACACAAGAAAAGACATAAAATGCAGATATAGACAGAGATCCACTCACTCACCTTTTCAGGGACCCCATAAAAACAAAAAGGGGGAAGGACCTGTAGGGTAAAATTAAGAAATTATTAAAAATTAATTAACTTTTAAATAATTAAGGAGAGAAAGAGAGAGAGAGAGAGAGAGAGAGAAAGAGAGAGAGAGAGAGAGAGAGAGAGAGAGAGAGAGAGAGAGAGAGAGAGAATGAATAAAGGTAAAACAAAAGACCTGACAAGGCCTTATGAGACAAGGAACTTCCAAAGATGTTGCTGAGTATATACATGAGTATGTTGAGTTATATTATGCATGTAGGTAGGCACATTTCCTGAATTTGTGGAGGTAAGGAATGCATTCTCTCCTTCCCATGTGGGCTGTAGTGATGGAACTCAGGTTATTAGCAGCCTCTGCAGCAAACACTTTTACTCTCTTAGCATCTCATTATCCCACTGTATTTCTTTTTAACAAAAAATTTACTTTGTTTCGGGTACATCCCTCTTCCAAAACTGCCTCTGGGAGTAGGTCAGCCTATTTTAGGAATACTGGTGAAGTTTGTATCCATGCCTGACCTGGTCCTGCGTCCTGACTAAGAGTATTTCTTCATGTGAGTACCTTTTCTCTAATCCCAAGTCCTAGATTCAATTTCTCAGGAGCTTGCAATAATAAATTACACTGAAGAACAAAAATGCAACTTTCCCAAGTATTTTAATGGTTCCCTGTAAACAGAGACTGGTTTTTGTTGTTGTTGTTTCCTGGCCACCTAGACCCAAAAATTCACACAGAAACTCTATTAATCACAACACTGTTTGTCCAATGACTCAGCCATATTTCTAGCTAGCACTAACATCTTGAATTAACCCATTTCTATTAATCTGTGTATCACCATGAGGCTGTGGCCTACCAGGTAAGGTTCTGGCTTCTGTTTTCTTCAGCAGCTACATGGTGTCTCCTGACTCCACCTTCTCTCTCTCTCTCTCTCTCTCTCTCTCTCTCTCTCTCTCTCTCTCTCTCTCTCTCTGTTCTGATGTTCCTCCTGTCTTCTGCTAAGCCATTGCCCCAAACAGCTTTATTTATCAACCAATAAAAACAACTCATATACTGAAGGACATCACAAATCAGTTCCCACCTTGCTATCTATACTCACCACTCAGTTTCTGTTTTCTCTATGATACACAGGCAAATATTTTGACTAGGCATCTTGATCAGTAGCTTGACCTTCAGCACTAGGATAATTTCGCTAATTTCCTTATAATCACAATGCATTATTCATAGAACAAGCACAAGATATAACAAAGTAAACAACATAAGAAAGCATATTTAATGGCTTTACTAACTTAGGTTAAAAATGCTGAGTTAGTCATAACACAGGATACATTCTCATATTCTTCATGAGTTACAATCCACGGTTGAAATATTATAAACTCCCCATTTCAAACCAAACCTTAATTTCAGGGCTTGAGTGAGATGCAGAGATAAAAATGAGTTGGACAATTATGTTTCTCCTTTCAACTGAACAATCTTTGCAACCTATAGGTTGCTTAAAATTTAACACTGATTACTTTTGACATGCCAGAACTAGTAACTCTTTATGATTTTGACTTTCAATGTTCATAATAATAACATAGTAAGAACTCTCCATTGTTAGACTGTCAACGCTCAATTTTAAGATGTAACACCAGAGAACTTGCATATTTATTTTTATATTGCTCAAGTATACAACACAAAACTATTAAGTAACAAGAACCTCAAATATGTGTAATAAAACAACACTACAATCAAATCCTCTGCAAAACTCAGTCTCTCTTAGAAGAAGAAAGAACCAAAAATAACAGGTGAGCTCTTGCAGGATTAAGTCCTTAACAAAAGCCTTACTAAATAATAGCTCCCAGAAAACTTTTGATTTTACATTTTCCCTTCTCACTGTGTGACTCTGTACTCTATTTCACAGAACAATGCACCGCTGAATGCTGTCACTCCAACAAATGGTGTGGTAGCAGCCAACAATTTTCAAAAGAAGCTGAATAATATATACATATCTTATTTTAATGTGCTCAAACACATGGACCTGTTAGTATTAGTGGTGAGTGAAGAATGTGACCATAAGGTGAAAGCACAGCCCGTGCTCTGGAGCCTGGCAGCACGACACCACATGCTTCATTAGATATTCTCCTCAGAGCAGCTGCCCAATGGATCATGAAAGTGAATCCGAAATATTGTCCTTCTCATTTCTTCTACTTCTGCATACACAGACGATTATGAGCAGTTGGAATTTGGTGTCAGTGCCTTAATTCTCTTCTTTTACCTTGCTCGGTTTTGTTTCTGAATTTGAGTGTCCTAACTCATGGATATGCGACAGAGAGTACTCATTTGAAGTTCTCTATGTGTAGTGCTGTAAAAATGGACATTAGGAAATTTAATTTTTAAGTGGCAAAGTAGCTTTCTTAATTCTTTTCTTTCTTTCTGTCTTCTTTCCTTCTTTCTTCCTACCTTCCCTCCTTCCTTTTTTTTTCTCTTTGAATTTAGCAAATCACTTTACAGAAACAAAGGGAATATATAGGTAAAGTGTGTTTACAAACTCAAATGAGTGTGTAAATCAGAGGCAATGTTTACTTTCATTTGCTGTAGTAATATTGCAATCTCTTCCAAGAATGTATAAGATCAAAAGGAAAATTAATTATATTGTTATAAATAATTATCATTTATAATATGATATTCAGTGCTGAAAATGCTGAGGGTTTGGATGCATGCATTTCTTCATCACTATTACTTATTGTAGGAACACTTATTTATAATCTCTTAATATGTAAAGAAAATGTAACTGTGCTAAAGTGGTAAAAATCCAACCTCATTATACCAAACAATATATTATTTTAATTAAGCCAGCAACAGCATTTAGTTGGACTTCCATTTTAAAGGTAAATTTAGCCTGATAGCAATAATAATTCTCTTTATTTTGTAGCAATTCAATATTAAAGCACTATGGCAACAGTATCAACAAATTGAATTAGATATGTTTATTTTGCTACAAGTGTTTGAGGTTACATTTTCAGGCACATTGGGGCAGCATAACAAATGTATACCCTAAATCAATATGATGAGTACAGAAAATATTAGAAAATTACGTTGAAAGCAAAGTGAACAAACAAAATAAATGGCAAAGAGATTAATTAAGCAGTTGACATTATGTCTCTGTTATTAGCCCAAAGGTTACTCATTGCTAGCACCATTAAAATAAATAACAGCTTTACTATTTTGTTATTAAAGACCCTTGCAATGCTCTCTTAAATGTCTCAAGAATAAAAAAAGAATTACATTTTAAAATAGGATAAAAATAGAGCAAAAAATAGGGAATTATTACTATTGATTGATCCTACACATAGTGTAAAGCAAACATGGGATGCTTAGTTCTTAACAAGATTTGGTGTACATCATTCTGCAAGTTAATCATTTTCTTAACATTAGACATCAATTTCATGTGAATAGACATAATTTAAATTTCATTTTTGTCAGTATTAACCTTTTGCCTGGAAGTATTTCTGAGGCTAATTATATAGGAATAGATTTTAGGTACTAAAAATACACTGAAATTTACTGAATCCTAAAAGATAATAGGGACTACATAAAATCTGTTAGCAATTGCTATCACAGTTTCTTCCAGTTGCTTTGATACATCCTCATTTTGTACATGCATAAAACAATTATATACTTCAGCCTCAAATCATCTACTGAAAATTATTTGTCAAGGCTGACAGTCACTCTCAGTGTTTCAAACCTGAAAGACATACATGTTCTTGTATTTATGTTACTTCTGCACATTGTAAACTAGAGCTGTACATACTTTATTCTTGAAACACATATTCCTCCTTTTCTAGGCAATTCTCATCTAAAATAACCCATTCATAAATTACAGAATATTTATTCTTGAGTACAAAATTTGTCTGCTGAATATTAGGAGCAAGAGTTGCAGAATTCAGTTTTAGACTCACCTAATTAATCTCTGTTCCCTATGGAAGAACTTTTTCTAGCCATCTGACTTTTATACTTCATTGATGACTTCCAATGTATATTTTTACCATGAACTGAGCCTTAAATTCAGTCTTATGGAGCCTATATGATTTATTTCACTAGGCATTTCCTAAATGCAACCTACATAAACTTGAATTTTTCACTTTTTTTACAAAACATTTATTTCTTTTCGTATGCATGTCCCTCATCATCCAGTAGATCAAGTAAAATTGTTCTTTCTTTTACATGTAAATATATGTACTTAAATTATTTATTGAGAATTGTCTATATGATTAGCTTGTTTTAATCATTTTCCTTTCCATCTCCTTCCTTCATTCTTCAGCTCCTCCCATATACTTGCCACTGCCTCTCAAATTCATGGCATATATATGCCATATATATAATCAATTTATATATGTAAACTTTGAATTCATAAAAGGACTCATGCAGAATCTTTTACTGTTACTTGTATAGACGTGTGTGTGTGTGTGTGAAGTGAATTACTAACCATGATGAAATACAACTCATATACAATGTTGAATTTGGAATTGTGTCTTCTGCATTCAGAGACAAAGAGGAGAGCTGGCCTTTAACCATTGATTTTAAATAGTACAAGATAAGTTTGAGACCTACACTCATGACATTAAAACTTCCGAGCAGTGATACTTGGTGCACAATGTATAAACCCAGATCAAAGAACAAGTACCACTGACACGGACTTCCAATCATTCATTGTGTCACCAGGTAACAAAATATTTTATATCTCTAAATATGGAGGAGAGGCATTTTTGCCTATTAGAAGAATGACATGGGAGTATAAACAGACTAATGAAGCACCCTCTCTTCATTTTTTAAAATTTTATCCTTTTCATGGAATAAGTTAGGTATTTGTGGAAAAAGTTGGGAGAAGGGTGAATGCAGTGGTACTTCCACCCCTGTTTCACACATTCATGCCAGTGTGCTGTTAGTTGCTTCCTTTGTCTTCTTTATCCTTACTGCCTAAAGGAGTTTTATTTCTCTAATTGCATTTCTATAATTTATAATTCTCTAATTGCTTAGGATGTTCAACATATTATAAAATAGGCCTGAATAATTGTTATTTCTTCTTTTGAAACTCTCTGTTCATATTCAAAGTCATTTCTTTAAGTCACCTTTTTTTTTTTTTTGTAAAGACTGCAGTTGCTTTTTTTACTCTTTAATTAAAAATAGATTTTTAAAATATAAGCTATTTTGATTATGGTTTCTTCTTTTCTAATTCCTTTCAGTTCTTTCCTCCACTGCTGTGGGACAATGGTCTGTACCCTGTCAATTGTATTTTAATAAATGCTGATTGGCCAGTAGCCAGGCAGGAAATATAAGCAGGACAAACAGGCAGGAAGTAGAGGCAGGGTGATGAGAACAAGAGAATTCTGGGGAGAGGAAAGCTCATTTCCACAGTAGTGACCTGGCCACAGAAGAAGCAAGATGTGACTGACTTGCCAAAGAAGGTACGGATCCGCATGGCTAATATAAGTTATAAGAGTTAATTAGAAGTCTGGGCTACTAGGCCAATCAGTTTATAACTAATGTAGACTTCTGTCTGATTTCTTTGGGACTTAACAACTGCAGGAACTGAGCAGGACAGAAACCTCAGTCAACACTTTACCCTCTCTTGCCTGAATCTATACACTTTTGCCTTTCCTCAAAAAACAAAGAGTAATCTAAGGAATAATAATAATAATAATAAAACAAAGTAAGTTAAAACTAAAAGCATAAGCCGGGCGGTGGCGGCGCACGCCTTTAATCCCAGCACTTGGGAGGCAGAGGCAGGCAGATCTCTGTGAGTTCGAGACCAGCCTGGTCTACAGAGCTAGTTCCAGGACAGGCTCCAAAACTACAGAGAAATCCTGTCTCGAAAACAAACAAACAAACAACAACAACAAAAACCTAAAAGGATATTGGACTAGGAGGAAGAGATAAAAACACAAGAAATATATGTAGATGAGCAGACCCACACAGGAATACTGTAAAATACGAAAACCAAAGTTTTACTATATGCAAAAGGCCTGGATTGTTTGTTTTAAAACATGTGCCCTGGCACAATATTTAAAGATAACCCTCAAAGTTGCCCTTGATTTCATTTTGTGTTGGTCATCTATTGCTTGGCATGGGACCTGCTGCTAAGAATGGTTTGTTTCCCCTGTGAGATTCTCTAGGAAAAAACTAATTTTTCATTTACAAGTAGTTATCAATTGGCAATAGCTTCTGAGTAAGGGATGGGGCATGTGTACATTTCTCCTCTTAACTTTAGGGCTCAGTCTGGTACACATCTATGAAGGCCTTGAACATGTTGTCTCAGTCACTGAGTGTTCATATATTTATTGGTCATGCTATGATATCAATGAGCTCATAAACTGTTTCTTCCTGAAAACAGTGTTTTGAGAGCATGGTTTAGGTAAAAGAAATAAATTCTGAAAAATTATATTGGATCTAAGTTTGATAGCCTTTGTTGGTGTGTCAGCCTCTTTATTGCAATTATGAATACTTGAGAAACTTTTTGTTTTTGGCTTATAATGTTTCACAGGACTCAGGGCAAGATGTGATGAGTGCCTTGTCTGGTGGGTCTCAGAAAAACAAAGTATCTTGTCAATAGGAGCATAAATATAAGATGCTATGCAAATGACAGATAGGAACATGGTTCTGTGTGTTGGAAAGGGGCAAAGAACAAGTTGCAAACCCTAGCAAATGCACCTCCATTTTTACCTAGTTCCTTCAGCCAAGTCTTCATCTAAGTTTTGCAGAATTTCTCCAAATAACACTAACAACTTGGGACTATGTCTTTGACACATGAGCCAACTCTGTGGCATTTCATTTTCACAATGCTACAGTTAGAACCACGGGGAGAATACTAGTGTGTGACTTATCTTTGTGAATTGTATAGCAAGTAAATTAAAAATTACAGAAATATTTAATGAGCTAAATATTTTCTTCCTAATTAGATTAACTCTTTTGTTTGTTTTGCTTTGTGTTTGAGCAAAATGGCAGGCATAACCAGGCATCAGTTAAGGTAAAAAAAATAATAAAAATCTATATTCATATTAAAGAGAACAAATGAATTTTCCATTTTTCCTGTTTCTTTTATCCCTTTTGGTCAAAATAGTTTTTTTTTAATACAATGTATTCTGGTTGCTGTTTCCTTTCCCTCTGCTGCTCCAACTTCATCTCTCTTCCCCTTCATCTGGATGCATTCCCTTTCTGTGTCTCATTAGAAAAGACAAGGTTTCTATGAGCAAACAACCAAACATCATCACAAAATAAAATGTTCTCTTTAGAGAGGTTCCCTGGTCCCTGACAGGGGGGAATTGATGAAGCTATTCCATTTAGGACCAAGAGTTCCAAGGTTACATCCAATTGAATTGTTGGCTAGAGGGGTCATACCAACTCAATTACAAAACCGTTGACTACAGTGCTGTCCTACCTACAAAATATGCTAGGGAAAGGGTCACACAAAACTTGTGGCAATAACCAATATCTGAACTTACTTAAGGGCCATTGCACAAAATGGAACCCGTACTCAATACTGCTTTGGTGACCAAGAACCAGGGACTAGATAGCTTAGAGACCTCATGTAATACCAAATACTCATATAACAAACAACAAACAGTGATTAAATTATTCCTGAAGATATTCTTCTATAGTCAGAGATCAGTGTCTTGCTCAGCCATCATCAATGAAACTCCCTCATGAAACAGATGTGAAAGATATAGAGACTATCAGCCAGAAATTATGCAAAGAGTGAGATCTTGAACAGTCATTGCTTTACTGTTATACTGCAAAGACTTTATCAATCAAGTTGCATACCTGTCCAAAAAGATCTCTCTTAAGCATATCATTTCTCTTCTTTCTTTTGCTTTTTATGCTACAAAAGCTTGAACTAATAATTTTCATACAATTTACCCTTTTTGCTTGCATATGTTTTCTGTTAGAAATTGAGCAGTTTTCCAAAGATAAAGCTGCTTTCATTCTCAATTCTAGTTTAAATTGTATCATGATTAGTGATACACTTTAGACTAAATATATGATTAGTTAGGTAGGGACAGTCAACATTTGTCCTAACTTTGTTTATTTTTCCCTGTTAGAAATTTAAAAAAATGAGGGAGAGTCGGTATTCTCACATAGTAATCCTTGTTCTGTTGATGTCTTTCAGTTCTCTCATAAATGTGTGCAGATCTCTTAACTTCCTTGTGCCCTCATTTTTCTGAGAGATTAAATTAAATCACGTCTAAACTCCTAGCCTCTCATCCTGTTACAGTGTTGTCCCTATGCATACTATAATGTTTTTGTTGTTTATCCACTTCCCTCCTTTACATTCTGGGAGCATTTTTATAAGTTCACACTCTTATAGGCTACACTGGACTGCAGCTGTGTTTCCCATTTTGTGTCCTTTTGCTCTATTACTGTCATTTTCCAGTGAATATTTATTGCAATTATGAATACTTGAGAAATTTTTTGTTTTTGGCTTATAAGGTTTCACAGGACTCAAGGCAAGATGTGAATACTTAGAATGATTTCAATTACAATATTGAAATGGCAATATTCTCTTCCATTTATACACCTCACAGTGACACCTTCTGTGATTGCATCTCTCAAGAATTATAGTTGCTTAATAAATTGATGGATTTCATTTAACTACACAAAAAGAAACTGAAGGAGTGAGAGGATGAATGTACTCTTGAAAAGAACATTTCAATACAGGGCCAGGGTCCTTTCCATCCATAGCAATTAGTCTATCCCTTTGGAAACCTCTGTGCTTTACTCTCCTAGCATCAGGAACTTATGGAGATAAAATCTGTGTAAAAGAATCTCATTTATTAAATTTTGTACAACAAAAATGCACTGTACCCTTTCCTATCCAGTTTGTTTGTAATGAGTAGACTACAAGGTGGCCTCAGTCTTTGAAGAGAGCAAAACAAGGATCTTTTGATATAACTTTTACTACAAACTTTTGATCCGGCAGTGTCTCTTTCAGACAGTTCTTATTAAAAGTTAAAGCATCTAGAAGATGCTTCATGCAAAAGCTTCTTTCGACCCACCATAATTCACTAGCACTTAGCACTTTGCATCATGTCTGCAATCATTATCAAAAGACTTTGATTTGCACACTTGAGGGAATGCTTCTTTTGGATTCCCAGTCACAAATTCAGTCATTTCCAATTCCAGATGTTAATCACCATTACATAGCATCAGATTAAGAAGTGAAAAAAAAAAGTCTCATTTACTGTCTGAGAAGATGTATATGTATAACCTACAAGGATTAAAAAGGCATACTAATATAGAAACTGAGACATTTTTTATAGCTATATGTATCATATAAAAGATATGAGCTTAAAGTCATATGGCACACATATTTTAAAATACTATATAGATAATTATTTTTGCATGGTATGCAATTATTTCAATGACACTTACACATGAATAGATGATACACTTCATACAGGATATGATAATATGATGAAATAAATGTGTTAGTTTTTCTGCCCAAGACAGACTCTGGAGATTATTTTCTTTTCTTGAATTAGATTTAAAAGTAGTCTTAATATACTTAATTTGTTAGAAAGAATATATGAACAGGACTTTTTTTGCTTTATATTTAATTAAATATATAAAATGTTCATGAATAGAGTGAAACATTTAATAGAAATGATCTATTTTTTCTGCTTAATATTTTTTCACTTGTATAATTTCAGGGAGTTGAAAATGTAAATATCAAATGTATGCAGCAATCTTTATTATAAACATACAATATTATTACTTATATGCTTCTTCAATTTACAAATATTCAAATGTTATAAAAATATAATAACTGCATCCTTCCTAGAAATACATGTGCATATTTTTATTTAGAAAATTTTCTTTTCCCTTAGTGATAGATTCCAAAGCATAAAAATTCTATCTTAACATATGGTATGGTTTTATAAATGCTGTTAAACTATCTGTAAATTTGAATTAGCAAATGCTCTAAATTGTTATGTTAGAGATAATAGCCTTATAGTTTTTGATTTTAAAATATCCAACACTTGATGAATTATATATATATCTATTTCCTATAATATCAGGCCACTCACTCAAGTTTAAACATAAAAAATCGAGTATTAATAGGTGAGTAAAAATCACCTGTATACTCCTTATATATTCTGCAAACTACTTAGAGAAGACGACTTGTCCTTAAATTTATTTCATAACGTACACAGAACAATATTATGTGTTTCATATGCTGTTTTTTTGTTCAATAAGATTATTGCCATCTAATATTAATCTTTTGAGAATATATTTCTTGCATTGTCATATGTTTCATTATTTTAAGTTTTGTCAAGCGTGTTCATGTATATTTGAGTTAAATAGGCAATCACATGTATCAATAAATTTTTAATGAAGAGGTTGTACATATATTTTCAATTACCATATCTATTTTATAGTCAGTTATTCTCAACTCAATAAGTACAAATATTTTGTTTATCAAATAAGATTTGTAATCACTAAAATCTGGTCAATTATATAAAAATTTAGGACAATATTGTCACCTAATTAAAATGATGTTAGTTACTGTCCCAGGATGTTTTTAAAAAAGAGATGTCTTTTTCTGTATAAGATTTAAAAAGTTGATGAAAGAAATTCATATAAATTTCAAAGAAACCATATTAAGCCTTCACAGAAATATATAATTCAAAATGAGAAATCCTGAGTTATGCCAATTTAGATACACTTAACTGATTCAACTATTCCCAGAAAGCATTTCAGTTTCCCTGTTTTTAATTTTAAGTTATCCTGTTATTAACACATGTAATTTTTCTAACCTAATCACTGCTTCCCTCCTTCCTCTCCTCCCAGTCCTTCCCCTCATCTTCCCTCTGACCTGGGGCCCATGCACTCTTCTTTCATTTCTGTTCAGAGGAGAGCAAGCCTACAATGGATATCAACCAAAAAGGTGATATCATTTGAATGCTGGATGATGCAACCCAGTATGAGGATAGGGTCCCAAAGTCAACAAAAGAAGCAGAGACAGACCCTGTTCCCACTGTTAGGAGTCTCAAAAGAAGACCAAGGTACACAACTCTAACACATATGCAGAGTGGTCTAGGTTTGTCCCCTGTAGGATCCATGGTTGTCCATTCCGATTCTTTGAGCCCCTATGGTCGTACGTTAGTTGTTTCTCTGGGTTTTCTTGTATTTATTTATTTATTTGTTTGTTTGTTTTTCGAGACAGGGTTTCTCTATGGTTTTGGAGCCTGTCCTGGAACTAGCTCTTGTAGACCATGCTGGTCTCTAAAGGCAAGCGCCGCCCGGCTCTTGTAGTATATTTAAATAAGTCTTGAAGATCCTATATGTCGAGGACTGGCCTTGACAAAAATGCCTCTTGCAAGGTTAGGTGCAGCGGTCGGATTAATAATTCACCAGTAATTGATATTTAAACAAGTTTAATAACAAGACCAGACTCACGAAACCAAGGTTCCAGCGGAGTAGCCAGCGGAAAACAGGAGAGCGCGGAAGGGGCGCGCAGCACAATATATCAGTAAACAAACGCCTGAGGGCAGCTCGCCCCCAAGGGGAGGGCTTATCCCTACAGTTAGGGGCATGGGAATTTTAGAAATATATTAAGGAATATGAAATTAATAAAACATAACAGGACAGAAACCATAGAAAGTATCGGGAGGGCATTCCAGTGACTGAAGTTCTGAAATTTGCTGGCATTTATTTTTCCACAGCTTTTACACCCAACTTAACAGAGGGACGGGAGGGGGAGGTAACAAAAGACTTATTAACATAATACAAAGGATAATTCACAGGGTCAATGGCTTTATCACTCTGAGACATCATATCATTAGCATTTTGTAGTCTAGGTAGCTAAGGTGACCTAGGTCACCTATGCTGAAGCCTGCTCTTCCCAAGGTGACCTCATAGGTAGGCTTAAAAGAAAAGAGCAGACATACATTTGCATATCCTGGTCTCCTGTCAGACTGGCTGGACTTACTAGAATGAGTTATCTTAATTTCAAAAGAACCAAGCAATCACATTCTGAGTTGGGGCAGGCAAGTAGCTTGTCAGTCTCTAAACTCTCTGACAGTCAGACGAGAGGAATTGGGGCTGCACTTTTCAGCCTCCACACTCCACCAGAAAAAATACTAGAAATGGTCACTATTATATTAAGAGAAGCATCTCATTTTCAGAAAACTAAATTTTAATACTTACTGCAACAAACACTGAAACTCATGATTTGTTTTCATGTAAATAAGGTACGATTAGAACAGAAAGGGACAGTGAAACTAGATTAGAGATAAAGAGAGAGCCATAAGGTGTTGAGAAAGGGGAGGGGGAAAGGTCACCTGTTTCTTGATATTGATAAGGGTACCAGTGATAGGAGGATGCCAAACAATCAGGGGAGTGGAGAAAAAATAAAACAATGAAAGCAATTTAAAATAAAACAATGGAAGCATTTTCTTAAAACATAATAATGCAATTCAATACCTTGTAAGCTTAAAAATTTCAAAAATCGTTTACGAAAATACAATGGAATTTTAAATGTCTTCCTCAGGCACACTCTACCATAAAATTATAGCATGCATGTATTATATGTGGTATGTTTTCCTGGCAGAGAGCAATGCAAATTACCAAGATATTAAGTGTTTTGAATTATGAACACGTATTGTGCTGACAGTATTTTATTCCTGGAATAACCGTGCACAGGAACCTCCATCTAGAACTCAAGCCTTCTGTGCTTAATGGCTGTGTCTAATAGTGAGGTGGTTGGTCCAAGAAGCTTTAATCAAGCTTTGCAAATGTAAATTAAAAAAGAGTGAACAATGTTCTCAAGGCAATTCCATTTCACCTCCAAGAATAAAACAAAAATTAAGAATTAAACTAAAATGGGGCAAAATAGTGAATTTCCTTTATAAATNGTGTGTGTGTGTGTGTGTGTGTGTGTGTGTGTGTGTGTGTGTGTGTATTTGCTTGTGCATCATTGTCTATGGAGGGCAGAATGTCAAATTACAGGTTGTTGTGAGGTATGGAACATGGGTATTGGGAACCAAACTTAGCTCCTCTGGAAGAGCAGCAAGCACTGTCAACTGCCAAGCTATCTCTCTAACTAAAAACTAAGCAATTTTTAAAACTATTTTTGTCATTCTTAATTTTGCTTATGTTTTAGAGTTTTGGGTATTAATTTTTGTTCTGGTTACACTTAATTAAGCATAATTCTAGTAGAATTGGCTGTCATATCTATCTACACAGGAATAAAAATCATTTGCTACATAGTAGAAAAGGTTTACAGGATATTAAACAATGTTGAAGCATATGTGTAACTATCTAACCTAGAATAAAAATATACCCTATAACTTAAGTGTAGGTGTATATGTATACATAAAATTTTGTAAGTATATATCATTTAAAACCACCTGACACAAAACAATATGAAGATATTTTATGAAGAATATCTACATAGGTGTTAATATATAAATACAGTTTTTATTTCCTTACATGTCATTTTATAAAATATATTGATGATATGATGCAACCTTAATAGATTTTACACAGTAATTTAGCAAGCGAAGTTTATGTGGGGGGAGATCACAGCATATCTGCTTTTCCATTTCTTGTTTTTGACATGCAGTACATTTTTTTCTCCCCTTGTTACAGTTTGGCAAAGTAATTAACATCACATATTTATTCTTACTTCATTAGTGACATTTAAACCTGCAGTATTACAAAAGCATGCTAATGTTTTATTTATGATTTTTATAGTCTCACTTATTGCTATTCACATCATTCACATTTAACAAAAACAGAAACTAATAAGAGGCAGGTATTGGGTATTATTTATGCTTTTGTCTCTAGTGTGATAACAGTTTTAATGAAAACATGAATAAAAATGTAGGCAGTGGTAATTACTTCCAAGTGCATTTACCTCACAATGCAGACGGACTGTAATGCAGTGGGTTTCTAAGCTGTGTCCTTCATGTATGCATATCGCAATGAAAAACTCACAGAGCTGTCCTGAAGCATAAGTCATGCCGAAAAAAAAAAATGGGTTTTTTAATTTCTACTAGGAAGCAGAGTAAATCCACCTTTTCTGATTTAACCTGGAAGGACACCGCAATGACATATCAAAGATTAACTAACTCAAAATATTGGAATCAAGTATGTGGGGCAGGAGGATATATGTTTTGTGAGCTTGAAAATAACACAACCGCACATCAATCAAGAATATGTTGCTGTGTATTATCACTGCTTGAAAAGGAATGTTGTGAAAAGCGTACAAGTGGAATAAACAACAGAGTCCCTAAAGAGAAGGTATGAGAGATAAGCAGATTAATGATTTAGATTAAAATTTAGAGAGAAAGCTGAATACTGTGTTAAGATCATACAGTTGGAAATAATGATGGCGTATTATAGCAAACATTAAATGCTGAAGCTGCTTCAGGGCAGTGGCCAAAATGACAAGTGCTTTTAACATATGGGTCTATCCTGCTTTGGATAACTCTCCATAAATCAGTGGATCATGAACAGGAGCTTTATGAAGGGCTAAATGGAGTGAAATTGTTTTCATTGGAAATTTGTTTAATGCTGTCACAATTTTAGTATACATTTAATGCATTGTGCTCAAGCATGCTCTTCATAAAAAGTCTTTCACTTTCCATGATAAACCGAAGACACTTGACCTAAATTCATACTTTCCTCTCATACTTTTCTTTTCATTATGGAATGTGAAATGTTCTTACAAGTATTGATACAAATTGCACATTCAATATCAGTCCATATTATGGATGAGAAACCATGAGAGCATTCTATATGTGTTATCAATTAGCAATGCATTGACACTGGGAATTTTATTTGGTTATCAAATAAAAAAATCTACGATCCTACTGAATGGATTACAAATTATAACAAATATGAAAAAAATGTATCCATATTTATTCAGACCCAATCTCACTAAACTTTCACTTATCCCACATTTCCTTCCTTCTATGGGATGAATTGTATTATTCCAAAATTTAGCACTTTTACTCCTAAAACTCACAGTTTACTCTGTAACCTATTTTAAAGGTAGGTCTGTAAAGGGGTTAAAATAAAGCATAAGGAGAATCCAATGTATTATGACAGATAACTTTATGGGACAAGAAAGTTTTATATCTGAAGAGGTACCAGAGACATATGTATAAAAGAGGGAAGACCATCTGAGCTCAAAGCAGGGCTTGGCTATCTGTAAACCATGGAGAGAGGCATTGGAATGGAATCACTTTGGTCTTGAACTTGCAGCCTCCAGAACTGTGAATAGTAAATGTTTCTCCTTAAGAAACTCAATCTGTCCTATTTATTATGATAAGTTTGAAAGATTAAAGATTAAAATATTTTGATGCAGAAAACAAGAAATATATTTTTTATTGATTTTACTTAGTGAATGTCCATTTTTGTCGTGTTTCAAGCAAACTCAGCCAAATCTCACTGATTTGAATTAACTTTCAGTTCTTAAAACTTTTGTCTATGTGGGTTATGAATTCATATTCCAAATGTTTGTGTTTATTATTTATGAAACAAATACATATACAAAATAATGATATTGTAGTGATAGAAATATAAATAAATAAACCTATACTACATTCATAAATACATTCATACATAGACAGACAGACAAATTTGTCTCACAATAAGGATAATTCAAGAACATAAAACACCCAATCTTAGTTTCTCTTAGTCCCTTGAAACCAACAGACTTCAATCAGAGAATTACATTATTATATAATAATATGCATATATATATTCTTTCTGAGCTAATACATTGTATTTTGAACACAGGTAGCCTCTTTCCCCAACTCCTTTCAAGTCGGCCTCTAAATCATATCCATTCCACTTTGTATCCAGGATTAATATAGCCAGGACAAAACTGTGTATCCTCATTTGAAAAACTATCATCTATTCTAATTAGCATTTTTTGTGTATCATAGTGGCATGTCAATAGTCTTATATATGTTTTATTTTAAGTACCGTTTTTCTGTAGTTTTCATATGACTTGTTTCTGAAAGTCTTTAGAGTTAATTCTTCTGCCCTAGATTCCACCTAGCTCATTTACTTCCTGTTCCATTACCAGTTTTTCCTATATATCACTCTTTTGCTTATCTCTTGCATTATTTTGTGCTAGGACTATGAAAACTCCGTCTCTATGTTAAGGTATAACAATATAAAACAAGAGTGCAATAGTGTTTACTATTAATCTATCTTTAGTGATATATGTCAACCTTTGTTTATAGCAGGTGTAAATTCTACCACAGTCTGCCAGCCTATTCCTTTCATATCAATACTCAGGAAGCAGATACAAGCAGAAGAGGCCCCCATGCAAAGTTTTATGATTGTATAGTGAGACTTTTGTCTCAAAATGAAAGGAAGAAAGAAGAAAGGAAGGAAGGAAGGAAAAAGGAAAGAAAAAGGGAGGGAAAGAGGAAAGAGGCAGGCAGGAAGAAGAAAAGTATACATTTCCATACATAAAGCCAACATGAAGCTGAAACATTAAAGTGTACTTCAATTTTTATTTTGACTGGAAAGTGGGGTAGGACAAGAGGATAAAGTGGGATGATGATAGTCAATGTAAATTTTAATTAAAAAAATCATGAACTGAAGAGAGGGCTTAGCTATTAAGAGCACTTGCTATTCTTTCAGAGAAACTAAATTTAGTCTCTGTCTCTGTACAGACTGTCTCACAACTGCCTGTCACTTAATGTCCTGAAGATATAACCTTATCTTCTGGCCACAGCACATACATGTGCATACATACATAAATGAAATAAACATATTTTGGAAAAAAATCTACTAGGTACTAATGGAAATAGTAGAAGGAATAAATGCAATGAAATAGACTTAATAAGCGCAAAAATGTTCACAAATTAAGGTGAACCTTTGTTTTCTTAAGTATTGATGCAATGGCAGCATTTATTTGAAGGTGTATGGTTGTGTCTGATGGACTGCTTAAATAATATTTAATAGATTCTATGAAATTTTATTTTGTTTCTTTTGAATAGCCAAATGCACAGGAATTATCTAAACCTTTCTATAATTGTCCTTCCATTCTATGTCTTCAAGTTCTGATATTATACCATGTTTTAAATGTTTCTGGAGGGGGGAGGACCTTGGACTTCCCACAGGGCAGGGAACCATGACTGCTCTTCAGACTGCAGAGGGAGGGGGAGGAGAATGGGGGGGAGGGAGGGGGGGGGGGGGGAGGGAAAAAGGAGGCGGGAGGAGGCAGAAATTTTTAATAAAAAAATAACAAGAAAGAAAAGAAAAGAAAATGAAATCTTTGTTATAGTATAACAGTATAAAATAAAATTATTGCAATAGTGTTTATTACTAACTTACCTGTAGTAGCAAATGTGGTCCCTTTATAACAAGTGTAACTTTCCCCAGAGTCTGCCATTCTATTACTTTGAAATCAGCAAGTGTTAATGGCCTGGAGACACAGGAATCTCTTAGTCTTGCTTCTAAAAACCCATTTGAAAGAGTTAACGATATGAAGAATAATAAGAAAAGAGGTCAGGAAACATGTCTAAAGCATATGGAATTTCCAATCACAGGAGACTGATTTTTCAGGGACCCCCTGAAAGTCAGATATTTACAAGTGGTCTTCACAGGGGCAAAGGGTTTGTAGAAATGTATGCAATAAGGGAGAGTATATTTTAGGGGTAGTAAGTAACTGGACCAGATGAGAGATGTTAGCACTAAGTGAATACATCTGTCATCTGTGTGAGACATAACTAAGGGGGAAACAGCTAAAGACTAATTAGAAGCAGGAGACAATAGGCAGCCTTGCGAATCTACACAGGTTTGTAGAATTTGCTCTACCGTCTGCAGTGTAGTCTCTGGGTGCTGACTTTAGAAAAAAGGATTTAGATGCTTTGGGAGTCACTAGACACATTTAGTAAGTGTCTGTATCCTGCAAAATTGTAAAAGAGCACTAGATTGAGGAGTTTAGGGAAACTGCATTGCTGTGGTATAACTTTTCTGAAGGAGAAAAGGAAACTAATCTCCTAATATGTCAGAAGAGAGAAAGAACAGAAAGTTCTTGATCCCAAGGCAGGGCCCATGGTCCTCTAAACTTTTAATGAATGTGCTAGCAGGTATAGTCTTTAAAAAAAAAAAAAAAAGATAAGATATTCTATGCAGTTATCTGAGCTCAAGAACATGTAAACAAAATAACTGACTCATGAAGAAACTACTAAGAGAGCAGATCTTTGTTGAGAAGGAAATCAATCCGGTCAAGATAAAGAAAATTATCCTCATTTTATTCCTTAGAATTCTAATATGGAGCAAGCAAAGGATTTGTGGTTGGGTTGGAGTTTATGATTCTTTCTATGTAGCCTGCCTGCATAATACCTTCCAGTAACAAAGAAATTTGAATAGGAAGCAAGGCTCTTTGGAGGCACCAGTTCTCCCTATTCATGTTCAATGAGTTGTGTGGATGCTGTCTTTAGAAATGGAACCTTGCTCTCCATTTCTGGAGAGCAACAAGATATCTTCCAATAGTCCGAGTTAGTTATGGATTTCAACAGGACCTCTTTGACCGTCACCTGAGTTAGATGTCACCCATTCCTGGTACTGTGTGGCAATCTATGGCCAGCTAGGGCTCCTTCTCCCTCATTATTTGCACACCTCATTTGAAACACCTTCACATACATTATAAAGTTGGCAGCTTCTTACCTGCCAACTATGCTAAGGCAATGATGACATGACACAAAGCACGGTGAATAACCAACCAGTATCTGATTTAAATTAAGGGCCACCCCATGAAATTGAACCCATACCTAAAACTGTTTGGATCACCAAAAACCAGATAACTAGATATCTAGATAACAAGATATCTCAGGTAAAACTAAAACTAAAAATTGTGATGAAATTATGCCTAATGATAATTTTGTTATATTCATAGATCATTGCCTTGCTCAGCAATCATCAAAGAAGCTTCCTCCTGCAAAAGATGGGAATAAATATACAGGCCCACAACAAGGCATTTTATATATACACACACACAAACATACACACAGGGAGAGAGGGGGCGGAGAGGAGAGACCTTGGTGCTCAAGGAATGATATAGAACCCATAAAGGATGGAGGAGACCAGGAGAAAAAGGCCCTCTAAATCGACTGAGCAAAGCTCATAGGAATTCATCGATAACAGTGTACAATGTCAATATCTGGGGCATCTGTGTCCAGTGGAAGGAATCACTCATATAGAAGGCTATCTGTTGCTAAGTAATAACATTTACAGAAGCCTGGTCCAAAGGTCAGATAACATTAAGCCAAATGGCCTTGTGCTAATGTAGAGTTGACAGCATGTCTGAACTCTGATTAACACTGGTCCACTTATTGTGATTTAAGTACAGAGAGAAAATGCTACTCAGTTTTCGTTCCTTTGACAAGCTGCACATTATTATTGTTATGTTATTGGTAATAACCCACAGGGCCTTATACAAGTTGGGAAAATGCCCTACTACATCTTACCCACAGCTCCCATTTTACATAATGCTGATAATCTGTCTCCAAAACTTATTTCAAATGTTGTGTAAGAATAAATGACATCATTTATTTAATCTTTAATAATAATTGTTGGTTAATATTTCAAAAATGTAATCAATGACAATGAAAACAGTATCATTTATCTTAAATTATTATAAATGTTATATCTTCCTGTATAATTTATATTAATCCATTTGTTTTAGGTATCCTTTGAGAAACAAGCTACACATAATATAATTATGGAAACCATATGCACTTCAGAATGAGTTTTTATATTTTGATGTATTGCATTCATTTTGACACTACGAATAAATTAGATTCACTTAAAAACTCAATGATATACCAAAACTCCAATAATCTTTATCCTCATTATTTCACTATGAAATGATTTCAGTTGGCTTTTAATCGATCTTTCCAACTATTGACCTCCAGAAGGTAAATCTTCAAGGAACACAATAATACAAAATGTTCTGAAACAATGTTTTTAATCTCCTTCCATCCTCTTTATCCATTTTCATAACTATGATGCCAAAATCATTTAAGATTCCCTGAAGTCCTAGCATCAAATATCTCTTAAACCCATCTGTATGACTTCAAATTTATCATTCCTTATTCTCCTAAGTGAATTCTCTAATTTAGATAATTGATCTAACAGTTTCCAGATAAAATATGCCACTTCCTTGGCTCTAATCCATTTCTTACTGCATTCCTAACACCTGGAATGCCCTTGCTTTTTCCTCTCTTCTCATTAAAGTTGAATTCTCCATGGAAAAATCACTTAAATGGAGTAATCCACAGTGATTTTATCTACTCCACATTCCTATTAAATTTATTATGTCAAATATCAATTAGCACAACTTTGAACACTGTGCTACAACTTAAAGCTCTTCACACCTCACTCACGACCTCAGTGGAAGTGTCCTACCTTTTGAAATAAACTTTTAGCAATGATGTACACAATAATATATATTCATATATATTTTTAAAGATCTTATTGTGTGTTACTATATACACACACAATAAGATCTTTAAAGTAGTTTTATAAACTATGTTTAGAGAACTGTAAATTCAGGTGTATATCCTATTTATGATGAGTAGATACAGGGGTTAATACCATTATATCATCTAAAAATTACAAAAGAATAAATTAAAATCAAGTAATGAACATTATAATGAGTGTGCACCAATACTGAAAGAAGAGAAATGTTATTAGTTTTGTGCACATTTTGGAGGAAGAAAAGGCAGAGTACCTTCTTAGTGAATATGTAAATACAATTTTTCAAATAGAGAAAATGACAATGCTTTTGGATTAGAAATATGTAAAGCAAAAGCAAAAGAAACAAGAAAACTCATGAAAATGGAACTACCTAATTCCAAGAAGTATATACCTCGCCAACCCTGGTTAGTTCATCCCATGTCAGTCGTGCCTTAGTAAGGAGGTGCAAAACTTAAACTATAGATCTTTGAGTCCACAGAACACAGTAGAAAATATCTACTATAGACTTGTTTTAAGTTACTTTCACACATATCAGACATGTTGAGTTTTCCCTCAAACTTGTTTTTAATGTGGTTACTTCCTGGCATTATTTACAGGAAAAGAAGTGACTCAAAGACAGCTATATCACCAAATCCTATGCTACCATGGATTACAGCCCACAAAAGCTGGAGCCCACTGCACAACTTGCCTGTGGCTCAACAGGTTGGAGTGTGTCCTTGTTGTTCAATTAGTCTGAGACACCTTTTGGATCCTCAGCTGATCTTTGCCTCATTCAGGAAGCTGAGAGTCCTTGAACTTAGATTGAGTCAGAATAACAGTACAACGTATGGGTAGTTTGTAAAAGGCTAGTCAAGAGACCATTCTGTCTAGAAAAGTGGAAGGTGCCATCCCAGCTCAGAAACTTTAAGGAAAATGTGTCTCACAGCAATGACCATTAGAAAAAGAAAGACTAGAGAAAATGTTCATGCACAAGTTTTGGGTTTGATTCAAGATTACAGTTCAGGGTTACCGTTTATAATCAGAGTCTTCAAAAATTTGGACATATAGAATCACGAAACATACACTATATTTCAATTTGCTATGAAGCAGTTCTATCTAGCTATCTATGATCTATCTTTCTATGTATGTATGTATGTATATATATATATATATATATTTCTAGCTACCATTTAGAAATTATTTAAGAACTTTTAGTCCAAGACTAAAAAGTGACATTTGTAGAAAAATGTTAGCAATTTAATCACTCTTCAACTGAAGGCACACACAAAACCCAGAGCTAATTGATCTTGGTATAACAATGTTGTAAAAAGCCGAAAATCCAAAGTCAAAGCAGGAAGTGCATTTCATAGATTCTGGTATACCATTGAAAGATGTAAAGGAGGCATATATTCTAACCTTACTATAGAACCCGAGAAAAAGTAAGGAGAAAGTAAATGGCTGAACATATTGAATGTCAACAGATTTGATAAAATCAAAACAAAGAACAAAAACAAAACATTGCAAGAATCTTCCTGAAACTCTGAGATATAAAAAGTATAGGACAAGTATCACAGTATTTAACCAGAAAAATAGATTACATTTTATGAGTCAGTGAGAGTATAAATTGTGTAACAATATCCATAATTCAGTGTGTGAGGCATCAATGCCATGACCAGAGAATGGCCATAGGTGTAGGAGCTTGAAAAAGTTTTAAGGTTTTTGATATAGAAAATAAACACTGAATGACATTCCTATAAACAGTGGAAAGCTTGATTCAGAGAATGTATATATTGGGTAAATCAAATTTTATTCTTCTCTCTGAACAGCTACAAATGGCCAGAAAAGTGCTGGTGTATTGATTTTGATGTCGCAAATAAATCTCATAAAGTCAGCATATTCACAACCACTAGCCTTTGAGTAATGTGGATTAACTACATAAAATGCCAGAAAAGCTGGAAGATTTATAGCAGCCATAGTGTATCACACAATTTCAACAGGCAACATTCGCTAGCAAATGATCTTTGCTATTCATTATGAAAACTATAGATTGCTTCAATGTTTTTCATTCATTAAGGAAGAATTCAAATTGAGTACTTTGATCCATATTAGAGGCAATCATTTAAGTGTGAAGATTTATAACCAAAAGTTTTATGCTAGTAGATTATCAAAGACTTGCAGCTGTAAAATCTATGACTATATTTTTGATAGTATGAAAAAATGTGCTTTTTTATTACCAGAATTTTAATAACTGGTCATTAGAAATTGAGCAAGTGGTTAGTCAAAATGTCAGTGAATAACTTACCATATACTGAAAAGATTGAACAACCTATCAAGCTTTACCCTATGGGTTTAATACATCAATTACTAAATCATTTTTTCCAATACTATCAAAATAATTTTATTAATTTATATTCTCAAAACTTCTAACTACCTTGAGTATATTAAACATTTGCAGAAATTGCAAGTCAAGTTAGTTAATTTATATTTAAGGTATTAAATAATATATTCCCAAATCTAATCATATTATCGAATTTATAAGGCATATTAAACAAGGAAGTGGTAATCCAAATACATAAAATACCTAAAAATCATATGGTTAAGAAATTGAAATCAGGCTTTATAGTTTGTTTTTCTACTTTTTGAACATTTCATTTTTTTTTCTTGAATGATTGAATATAATACTCCAGCAAACTTTTCAATTGTGTCCCAGAATTTATGGTAAAAGCACTATAGAAAGTCTAATAAGAGAGCAAATCTGAGCTGTGTACAACTTGTGTTTTTATTATGAATATGGATAATTATATAAATCCAGACAAATAATAGGTGATCAGAGTATTAAAAAGGTTTACACATCAACATATTCTTAATTATACTGAACTTCCCAAAATTTATTTTAATATATAAATGTATATAAATGATAAGATATTTTGCACTCAATATTAATATTTCAATATGGCTGATTTAAATTATATGTGATTAGAGTGTAATAGTGAACTAAATTTAAATCTTAACATTTGCAGTATCTAATATGTATATTTATCAGAAAAATGACAATCTCTTTAGACATATTGACACATAGAATATGATTACTCCCTTTGTGACTTGATTCACATATTGTGTCTTCATAAAGATCAACTCTGTAAAGAGTAAGGATAGATGTTCAAATCCTTTGGTAACTCTGTTGAACTTATTTCTTCTCTTAGTGTTTGATAATGATAATAATGCACTCAATTCTCATCTTTGTGCCAGATTTTATGAAATAATTGCTAAAGTTTCATGAGATGCTTATAAAATGAATTTCTTCTTTAAGAATTTATGTCCCAGATTTTAAAAAATACATTGTAAGCAAAATTTTAAAAAACACAAATTTAAAGAGAAAAAGTAGAAGCTCCAATCTTGGGATGAGTGCTTTACATTCACACTAAGCAAATAAAGCCGAGCAAGGTTTTTGTGTAATGTCACAGTTCAATGGCTCTCATCACAATTTTACTACCAATTTCCTGCTGTATAAATGACTGGCAGACATTACTAATACATTTGTGGTTTCTAAGATGACATTATTATTTTCAGACCTGTAGTTTTACAGGTAAATATTCTTCACATTTATTTGCAAGAGCTGATATTTTATTAACATAATTTCAATGAGAAAAGTGGTGTAACACCTCAATGGATGGACACATGCACTAACATCGGATCCTATTTGCATTTGTCACTTTGGCAAAAGCAGCAGCTAGCTGATTTTTTCATAACCTCTATAAATAAAGATTGGTTTTCAAAGCTTCAATAAACACTGCACTGTTTCTGTAAGCAGGATGCCAATTTTGTAAGCCATAAAGTTTAATAGCAGGTTTACTTATTAATAAGTGGAAAGACCTTGGGGAGCAAATATTCTTAAATGAGGATGAAAAATATGACCATGGTTAGAGGATTATCTGTCATTTACAAAAAAAAATTTAAAACACGATTTTAGTGTCAAATAACTAAGCAAAAGAGCTACATGAGTATAAAAGTTTATCAGTTTTATTGATGAAGATTATATTAATTTTCAAAGAAAGGATATTTTAAACTTTATAATTAACATTCATTTTTAATTAGCATCACGGTGGCTGTTAGCAGAATTGAAGACCTAGAGAGAGTTCAGAAAGATATGAACTATCCCACTGTAATTACCACAACTCCCAGCAGGCCTTCCCTCATCTGATTAACACCACAGCAGGATGGGAGAGTCAGCACATAGCTCGCTGCCACAAGCATGAGAAAAATAACAAGGCTGAGGAGATTCAGGGGAGAATACCCCTACTGTTGAAAAGGAAGAATCCAAACTTCTTCATACTATTGTTGAAAGGATACACTAAGGTCTGAACAATTTTAGAAAACTCAAACTAATCTGGGCATCAACATTGAAAAGCAAAGAATACTTCATTTCCTCTGCTCAGCAAACAGTGATAATCCTGTGTGAAATAATTCTGAGTTTCAAGACACAAGTAGCCAGGAGGATACACGAGAACACACAGCACCAGATACCATGACAGCACACATCACTACCTGTCAAGTCCGGTTGCTCCTGCCCGGCATGGGAGGTGTAGGCCCCCAATACAAGTCCCAGAAAGATGGCTCTCTCATGTTAGTCTCCTTCTCCACACTTTACATGGAAGGCTCAAATGGAAAAAAAAAAAAAGAGCTACTTCTCCTAGGCTTACATTTGTGTCTTGTTACCATTGAAGATTGACATTTAATTTTTCAAATCATTGTTGATGCCTAATACTTAAATTATTAACTTGTTCTGTTCTCAAAACAATTTTGTTACATCTATTTATCTTGGGAGGTCTGGGTGTAGTCCAGAAAATGTGCTCCAGTGAGCTGTGTTTTTGCGGTGGTGACAAATGGGAAAGGCCTGGAGCTTGTAGGTCCCTTGTTATTACGGTGTAGACACAGGACAAAACTGTCCTTTAGAAATGTATAAATAAATAAAGTAAATAAATGACAAAACAACAAAAAAGAATCCAAACTTACAAAAAAAAAAACATCCAAGTGTGAATATGTCAGTGAAGTACAACTGACAGTGATAAAACCTTTTTATTATTTCACTTCAAAGAAATAATTAAACTAGTTCTTTCTTCTGCCATGGATTTTTTCCACACTAATCAAAATCCTTACGTCATGGACATAATAATGCTTTGACTGTAATGGCACAAATTAATCAAAGAATCGTAAGCATCACTCCAGAAGATGCTTTCTAATGCTTCTAATAATACTGTTGTGTTGCTTATTCTGTTTAAGAATATTTGCTATTGAACATTTTGGGATAGGATTAACTATGCCACTTGATTTCAAATTTGCAATTTTAATGTTATTTTTATAAGCTCTGATAACGTACGTAATGGTAGGTGTGTAATAGACTTTGTCCAGTAAAAAGAAATACGCCACAAAACATAATGGCCAGTTCCTGATCAATCAATCTCCAATATGTGTTAGTGGAGATTATCATTTTCTATTTGTGTGCATATAATTGACGATTAAAATATTGTATTACAAAAATGAATGATATTTAAACAAAAGCAGAAGATGCTAATAGAATAGAGCATTTCAGAGTGTAGTGGTAATTTTTTGGGTCTGTGTTCACAACAATCCTGAGAAAGTTCTAATATGTTTCATAAGCAGCTATATGTCAAATTCTTACATATCCATCACATAGTATTACAAAATGCATAACATAAAAAACAGAAATGCATTTATTCAAAATGGTAAAGGTAAGAAGCTCACCTTAAAATAGATCAAGAAGTTGATACTACTTGGGAAGTTTGTAGAGAAGAATCTCTCCCATGACGTTCTCTAAATTTTTGGTGTGATAATACCCTGCTTTTGTCCAATTTCCAGAAGTACACTATAAAAACAGCCTTCTTGCTTGTATAGTATTATTTCATTCTGTGTGGCTCTTATATTATTATGAAACCATGGATTTAGGACTCATTCTAAAACAAAATAATATTGTTTCCATTAGTTTTATTTATAGTTGCTTTCTTTAGAAATAAAAACTCAATCTGAGTTGCTGGGTATTAGGAGTTAATATAATATCTTGGGGACTCAATTAAATGTGAAACTGGCATATTAACAAATTGTACATAGTATAAACCTTTTAGTTACTAGATGCTTTTTCAAAATAGATCTAAGGTAATGTGGAATTTCTAGTTAAATACATCATTAGAGAATAATGAATTATAAATATTAATAATGTTATACAACTACATATAGCCTAAGATATATTTTATGTGAGAAATATTTTATTTAAATGGATTTTCTTAATTGCCACAACAAAAATATCTTCCATAAACAACTTAAGGGAAGAGTAATCTACTAGTGCTGACAGTTTCTGAGATGTTGACAAAGAAATTCCAAGATGTTGGTGGAGAAGTTCCGAGATGTTGGTAAAGACGGTCTGGGAGAACAGCAAGTTACAAAATAGCAACCAGGAGCAGAGAAGAAAGGAATACAGAAAAGCTCCAGGATAGGGATAGCTCATATAGAAACGCTGTGTACTTCTCCCAGAGAAGCCTTGTGTTTAGAATTTTATAATAGTAATGTTAAATTATGAACTCCTCATGGGTTCAACATCTGGGTATGTCAGAATTCACATGATCTATTTGTCTCTGTATCTTCCAAGATTCATGCAGCTGTATACTTTACTAACGCAAGAACTTCTTTATCCTATCATGTTTATAATGAAGAATAACCATTACAGAAAAAGTCATTATTTACTATGATTATAAGAAATATTAAAGATCTTCAAACTTTCTGAGACTACCGAGTCTCTTCTTCACCTCTTCTGTATAACATCATATGTACATTTTGTATTGCTTGCCAATATTCTTATTCATAATAGGTACTAATTTCTGGAATATAATTGATTTGAAGACTTGAATCTGACCTTAGATTTGGTGACAATAATGCTGGAAAATAATAATCACTATGAGGACCATCATATATAATTGACAATACTACCAATGTATTGATATATACTATCATATCTATCTATGTGCATATGTTTTTGCATGTATCATCTGTCTACATAAATGGAGAAAGGTTAAGACACATTTTAGATCATAACATCAAAATTATTATTCCACTGGATACTATAAAGTAAGCAAGAGAAAATTCAAAAGTTACTGAGTGTGCTGACTAAAAAACATTAAAATAAAAAAACATAGAAGGAATAATCATTAAGGGATTTTTTTTTGAAAAAAAGCTAGAATGCGATGAAAAATAAAATTGAGGACAGGTGGAGGAGAATGTCTTTTAAGAGGAGGCAATCTTGGTTATAAAGATGTTAAATTTTACCTAATTGCTTTCTAAGAAAGACTAGATGCCATACTTGTTTCCAGCGATGTGACTAAGCTTTGTGATTATATAGTGCACATCAACCGCAATCAACCATCAGGACTTTAATGAGAACTCTGGTTCAGAAAAACAAGTCATTTTTCAGAGGATGATGCACACTGAAATAGCAGAAGTGCAAACTACACAAAGCAATCATCTTTGAAATGAGGAACTTTGTGAAACATCAGGAGGGGCAAATCATGCATGATGATATCAAAGTGCATCAGAGTAATGAATTACCCTCTGCACAGTAAAAATAATGGGTTTTTGTAATGGTGAATTTTCCCCACAGTTTTTACTTGAAGGAGATTTTCAATGAAACATTTTCATAACTCTCCAGAGTTATTTCAATAAAGTTGAAGTCTTTTCATTACCATGAATCCTTGCAGTGTATTAAAAAAAAAATCCCCAGCCTTTACTCAAGGTAATGTGATATAGTAAGGTGATACGGTAATCCAGAGCCTATCAACTTGAGATCTAGGGATAAAGTTGTAGTCCTTGATTTAGACATTTTATTTTTAAGATCAAAAACTGGTGTTTGTATTTCAATTATAAACAACAATGTCAAACAGAATAATCTAGTAAGTGCTCTTAAGGTAAAACAAATATACCTAGTATTTAGTGGTATGCCAAAAACAAAAACAAAAAAACAGGCAAGCAAATTCCTAGTCAGCACTACTTCATGTCACTTTGTATTTCAAGAGGAATTGGTTTATTTATCCTTGTTCCATAACATGAGGTTTCAGGCTTCGTCAGATAGAGAAAACAAAAAAATATTTTAATAGCTAAAATAAATAAAAATTTTAAAACCATATTAAAGCACAGACCATTGATTGAAATTATCATATTGTTGTAAACAATATCAACACAACATGTACATATCAGGTTTACCCTGCTTATGAAATTTTGTTTGGTTTGTAATTCAGAATATCAAAATTCATTGTCTTGAATTTTTTTTTTTAGGAAATTAGCTAATCAAGATTTGAATCTGCTTTGTACTTCTGTTATCTTGATTGCATCAAGCTTATTTATTTATGTTTCTCTGACTTTTAATCTTAGACTTATTGTTAATTATGTATTCTTTGCTTGGTTCTGGTTTGTTTTGAAAAATGTTTCACTCCCTACAAAACTAAATGAAACATTAATCCTTCTAGCTTGAATTTCTGAGATCAACTCTTACAAGTGAGTAATATTTGAATCTGGACTTTCAGGGAGTTTGATACTTTTAATTTCTGATATGACTTTGCCTTTCATATTTATGTGTTTTCCTGGTTTTGCTTCCATTTCCATCCATTTTTTTACAATTAATGTTTATTCTCTTTTTTGCACCTCTGAGTATCAGGAATGTCATTAACTCTCAGGCCTTCTATCTGTGAGACACCATAATGTTGGATATTACCAATATTTCTCACTGGATATCATATTCTGTTGATAATATTCACCAAATTTTCTTAGTGTCCATAATTTGTATATTGTTGATAACTTTAAAAGAGAAAAAAATATGTTTTCTGGAATATCTGACTTCATAAAGTAGTTTGTTTTGCTTCTTCTTTTTATACTTTTATTCAGAGGACTCTGTGAGTCCTCTCTCCGATTACATTTTTCTACTTTTATTGGCCATTCATGTATTGATATTTTGGTAAAGAATATGAATGGTCCTGCCCTGTTTCTAAGAATTTTCCTGTGGTTTTATCATAAGGAAATGAACTAGTTTTCTTGGCAGAGGAAATTTCAAGAGAGCTTAACATTGAAATTGTAACTTAGGAAGAGTTGAGTTCAAAGAAACTTACAGAAGCTGGGATGGGGTAGGAGTGGGAGTTGGGGAAGGATTGTAGGAGACAGAGGGGTCTAGAATACCACAGGAAAATTCACAAAGTCTGTTCCTTTGGAACCTCCAGCTTGCTCTTGCAACCCTCCTAAAGCATTTGACCAATCTTGGGCACTAACCCAGTATTTGGCAGACACATCTTGACTTGATCTGGTTTATTGTGTCAACAGAGAAACTTATTGTGTCGGAGTGGGAGGGACACACACACACACACACACACACACACACACACACACACAAAAACTCTTAGAATCAACTAACCTGGGCTCAGAGGGGCTCATGGAGACTGCGCTGACAACCAGGGAGCCGTCTTAAGAATGAACCTAGGTGCTCTGCACTTAGTAACATATATTCTGCAAAGAGTACCGTGTTCCCTCCATGGCACTCCTAACAGTGGGATCAGGGACATCTTTTGATTCTTTTACTGTGCATTTAGGACATTAATTGGGTCACCTTGCCATGTATTAACATGAAGAGTATGTATTGACATGGGGAGGTGCTTAGTCTTACTGCAATTTAATGTACCATGTTCTGTTGATACTAATGGGAAACCTGACATTTCCTAAACAGAAATAGAGAAGTGGGTTGAGTGGTGGGAACACAGGGGATGCAATGAGATGAGCTTGGGGAAGAAGAGGGAGAGGAAACAACAGCCAGGATGTAAAATAAGTATATTTTTAAACAAGTTTTGTTTAGGTGGGGTATTTTTATATTTTTTTAAGTTTTATTTAGTGGAAGTTTACAGTGATAAACAGCCAGTGAAAAATATGGAAATACCAAATGAAATATTTGAACGTTTGACTAGAAGAAAAGCACCAGGAAATCTAGTGCTGCAACTAAGGCTTGTGATGAAAGAGATATAGGTGAGGGGATAAAGCAAGGTGTTCCCTCAGTTCAGGAAAAAATATGGCTATTCCTGCAATTGCTAAGAAAAGTAGACCAAAGCAATTTACTTTTCCTAAAAGTAACTACAAATCAAAATTTCTGCATTTATTCAAGGGGTTGTGTATTTGTTCAAAGTTGGCAGCTGAATTCTACAGTGCTCCACCTTTACCATCATGAAGAGCACACGGAGAAGCAAACAAAAGATTTGTGCATTTTCCTTTATGGCTCAGGACAGCTTATGGTGCCAGGCATATAGCAACCAAGTAGTAATTGCGTGGAGAGCCCAGCAAATGTTAAACAAGGAGAAGCATACAAAGTGGACTCTTTGATACAGTCAGTTGTGGATGTCAGCCTACAAAAGACATGATTGTTGAAGAAATTAGATTAATTCTACCATCTTGGTTTCCTATTTTTTTCTTTTTCTCTTAAGTTACATATAAACAAACAAACAAACAAAAGCAAATAAACCAAACCTTGCTGTTGTGAGCTCCCAGGGACAGGTGCTGGGAATTAAACGCAGGACTTTTGCATAATAACAAATAGTCTTTACCATTTAGCCATTTCCCTGCTCCTGCTGTATCTAGAATGATATTATTCAAGATTTCTTGAATTCAGGTCTGCCCATGGCTGAGGTCATTTTGATACTAGGAAAAGAAAAATAAAACCAGAGATTCTTTAGGAAAATGAAATGCTAAAACTTGGTGCAGAAATTCCAGGATATCCTTCCATCTGCACCCCTTTTCCATCTTAGCTGACTGATCTTGTTTTTCTATAGAAAGTGAGCAAAGCTGGTGCTCGACTCTACTGTAATGGGTGCTTGATTTTTCCAACTCTGTTGGGCCAAAATAATTTCAGAACCTGTACCTCGAGGCCTATAGGACAGAAAAAAGCCTGGCTCGAGTTTGAGTGATGATGAGACAGCTAAAACTAAGTCGATGCCCCTCCAGCCTGTGGGAGGGCTTGGCTGTGTATCATTGGCCAGAGGTACCCTCATTTCCCTCATATCACACCATGTCTCTTGACCAATATAAGCTGGTGCTCACAGTAATAAAATGAGTTCCTGCTTTGACTTCACTCCCTGTTGCGTCTGATTGTCTTGCGTTGTGGGGCTACGGAATGGGCAGTTAGTCCACTCACATTTCCCTGAGGAATAAGGAGGCTCAAGGAAGCCTAGCACACCTCCACACTAACCACCAACTGATAACCATCTGGGAATTGGACCTAGTACCTTTGGGAGAGTATCCACTGAGCTTAACCCTAAACCATGTCTTTGATTCTAGTATGTGTGTCCTTATCAGTAGTTGAGACCTTTCATGTTAAGAGTTATTACTTAAGAATGTCTATTAAATCATATGAGTTTATAGTTTTTTTGTGAAGCTTTCTCAGACCTATTCTGATTAAAACTTTTTTTATTGTTAATTTATTACCTGTTCTTCTTGGGCATGTTTCTCCTTCAATTCAGCCCAAAGTAATCCTTACAGTATCCTCTGGAGAGACATGGCTTATTGCTAATGAGTACATTTAATATGTTTTGTCTTGAAAGGTATACATTTTTACTTTGGTTGAAATAGATGCTTATCCTAGGTAGAGTGGAGTACAAGTAATAAAAACCCATAGATAGATATTGGGGTTCAACACGAAAACCAGAAAAGCAAAGCAGCCAAACCACTAAAGAAGTCTTACCTCTACCATGGCTGGGAGACCAGAGACTAAGCAGACTAAACATAGTAAGCAAACTAAAGAGACTAAGTAGATTAAGCCTTTCTCTCCTCTCATTTTATATTCCCTCTAGTGCTGGAGTTAAAGGCGTAGGCCAACACCACCTGGATTTGTTTCTGCATTGAATTCACAAAGATCCATCTGCCTCTGTCTCCCAAATCCTGGGATTAAAGGTGTGTGCCACTAACCTCTTGTGTTTTAACTTTGCCCTTCTGATCTTTAGGCAAACGATATTTATTAAAGCATAAATAAAATATGACCATGTTCCCTTTTTGTCTAAAATAAAAAAGAAGGCTATAACTAACATAAGAAAAACTAAACATTAAGTACAATGAAATGACTATATGCAATATATGCAAGCATTAGGTCCATCAGCAATGTATAGTCCGTTTGCATTCAATAATTCAAAGAAAATACTCCATATCTAACCTATGTTGGTGAGTCCAAAATCTTGTACTGATTTACATTTTATCATAACTTGCTTACTGTGACATTGTCTAACAACATAGTGAATAAAAGAGGCAAAAGTAGACACCCTTATCTTGTTATACTTAAAGTCAAAACTACTATTGTCTTTTTAGTTCGACATTAACCATTGCTGTTAGAGCTAAATTCCTTTCACACTAAGTATTAATATGCTAAATTCTGTCACTTTCTTGAATACTTCAGATGAACGTGTGATATTTTTGTTTTTATTTCCTATTCCCTAACATATCTTACATATTTATTTCTTTACATATCTGTATACTTTACATATACATATTTGTGAAGTATGATTATACTTTTGAACATAAATGAGTAAATACATTCATGTATAAATTTTGAAACAGGGTCTCTAACTGAACATAGAGTTTGCCATTCAGCTAGATAAGATGACCAATAAGATTTGAGGATATTCACATTTTTCACAATTTATGCTGGTTTATAGGAGTTTTTAGTTATGTCCAATACTTGCTTCCACATACATATTAGAAATCCAAATTCAACTTTCCACAGTTGGCTGGAAACTTTTCTACCAACTAAACCCTTTTAATAGCTGCTTAATAAGGACCAAAGGAATAAAACATGAGAAAACTGCATAGTTTGTTTTCTATAAAATATTAAAAGCAACATAATGGTATATATGCTTTCCTTTTATAATTCAATTCTATTTGATAAATGAACTCTATGTTGAAACTAGTTTCTTTGTGTGATTAATTACACATTTTTACTTTATTGTCTGAATTTATTTAGAATGAAGCAATGAGCATTAAAGTTGTTTCATACTTCAACTATACACAAAATTGTTACATTCTGGGAGCATTTAAAAAGAACTGATCTCTTTCTCTGTGCTGTCTTATCTCAAACTGACATTGCTTTGAAATAGAGAGTAAATTCACTCACACATAACTAACCAGTACAAGTAAGGAGAGACATATAAGAAATGTTATATCTAATGATACGTTTACCAATGTGAATTTTGAGTGCTCTGAATAAGTAAATTCATTCTGCCATCCTACAAAGTCTTTGTAGATTAATGTTAGCTCCAAATTCATAGGAACACTAAAACACCATTGGTTTAAATTCATTAATTTAGTAACAAAATATACTTTTATTGTCTATATGGAATTCTCTGAAAGTTAATTATTAAACAAATGAAGCCAGATTTCATAATCACATAGCAAATTTACAAAGTTTGCCTACACGGCCAATTAATGCATATTACTGTCATGTAATTTTTCATTCTGGTAAAAAATCATCATATTATGGTGTTATTAAAATTTTTTCACTTGGCAAGGATATATACCAGATTAGAGAAACTCCATATCCACATTAGAAAAAAATATCTAATTAAGTACATAAGTCAAGGCCATAAACTATCAAAGTACATTACTTATTTAAATACATTAACGCAATGTTAATGATAAAACCAAATAATCAGAATAATATATATGCACTATTCTTTTATATGTATATAAATATACAAATGAACATACATATAGAATTTTATTATCTGCATAAGTATTTATTTCATAAGATACATACATTATTACTCTTTGTGAATGTACATATACACTTGTTGTATACTTCTATATTTAAAACATAGTGTTTTATCTACTTTATCTTATGCAATAGTTTGCTCTCATGTTCTATTTTAAAAAGAATGACCCAAATGGAATAAATGTGTTATTTTAGGTCTCTGTATCAGTTGAAATCACTAAGTTAAGTTCTCTAGTATGTTGACTATGGTTTTTAACAAACTTTCTTCAATATCCTGATCTTGAGTACTGTTCATATGTTTTAAATTCTTCCTGAGTCAAGAAAACTCCATTGGCTATACTTCCCATTCAAAAAAAAAAAAAAACACACACACACACACAAAGAAAACAAAACAGAACAGATTCATACAAAAGAAACTGCTAAGAGGTGATGTGGAACTGACCAAACATTATCTCTCGTATTCTACTCTCCAAAGAGGTCATATTTTTGAAGTCCAAAGCAAATGGAAATGACATCACTTCATCACTACCTGTGACATTCAGGGAAGTCAAAAAAGACTGTGGTAATATATTCAAGTGGGTGGGGAGCAGGGATAAAGAATGCAATCTGATTATGGAAAACCACTACTGTATTTAATTTTTTTAAAAAAAATTAGTTTACATACCAGCCACCATTTCCCCTCCTTCCTTTCCTCCCATTCCTTCTCTCCACCTTATTTTAATCCCCTCCCTCAACTCCTCAGAAAAGTTAAGGTCTCCCATGGGAGTCACCAAACCCCAGTATATAAAGTGAAGCAGGACTAAGCTCTTCCCCACTGCATCAAGGCTGAGCATGGCATCTCACCGTAGGGAGGACATGACACCCACCTAGGCTCTCTGCATGTGGCTGAGAGTTGTGTTTGTGAGATTCCTAGCAGTAGGACCAGGATCTGTCCCTGGCAAATGAGAGGGCTTTTTAGACAACACTGCCTTTACCACACATAATCAGATTTAAAACTGAATGTTTGTTTTAATTTCCCCTGTAGCTTCCAAAGTTTTCTTTGTTATCTATAGTGAATTGCCTTACCATACCTGGACTACTCCAATTTGTCATTATCCCAAAATTAAATACAAAAAGTACAATGCATTCAACAGCTAGACATTAGCTTTGATTTTGTAACATTCAGAATCAGAAACTGAGAAACTTGTGACAGTTGTGTGCTGAGGGCTGCAGCTGATTGTTATATGGCTGTGTTTAAGTCACTGGCCATGGCTCCTGTTTGACTAAGAAAGGTTGTAGCGACTGCTCCTCCAGCTATTGCATGCAAGATGGGTGCAGTGATTGCTGTAGTTATTCCAAAGACTCTCTTGATTCTAGTGGGACTCTACTTTGTAATAATGAATAACATTTGCAACAGGCACCCATAAGAATGCAGGAATACATAGTAGGATCACATAAGAGGTATCTTTCGGATCCGAGCAGGCATCTAGCATGTAGAGGCTTGTTGTGCCGTTTACATCATTTGTACTAGCATTAGTTAATAAAAGGAAGAAGCAGGGCTTGACACAGATGGGTGGCCGTTGAAAATAAAATTTGTTTTGGGTGTTATTTGGAGAGAGTCCTCAAGTGATTTATTGCCCTTAAAGGTTCCATTATGGTAATTGCCTCCTTGTAAGAAAAGGAGGGGTCTAAAGTCTATGCGAGCATGATTTCCACTGAGGGGCCATTGCCAAACTCGGGCCTATTTACCTGAATGGGAATTTTGTAGGACAATTTGTTAGGGCTCATCAAATCATTAGCCCAGGGTGTTCTCATCCAAATGAATAAATTCCTTTTCCTCCCTAACACCAAAGGCCGGATATGAGAAAAACAATCATCCTAGAATATGGGCATTTTTATTTTTGTAGGGTAGTAGCCTTAGTATAGTGAAAAGAAAATGTAGGGATAGAAAAGAAAGCCCCAGCTCACCACAGGCTTAGAAAACAAAACTAAGGGTCAACTCACTGAAAACAGCTGAAGCAGGCAAACTCAAGATGCTGGGAGAGAGTTGGGAGGGGGATAGTAGCTAGGGCAGCAAGCAAGAAAGAAAAAATGCTAACGAAAGAAAAGAGGCTAACGAAGACTGAAAAAGCAAGAAAAGGAAAAGGTCCATCCATGTAAGGTATCAGTCAGTTGTGTTTTTTTGTGGGCTTGTTGCGGCTGCCTGTTATGCAGTCCCCATTTTCCAGGGGCAGGGAATGAGAAGAATTGAAAGCAATGGCACAGATGTTGGAAGTTCCCAATACAGAAGCTCTTTACTGCAAACAGGTTGTGGATTTTTATGGGGTCAGGGAAATTAAGCTGCCATGGGGAACATTTCTGGTTGTTCCTTTTGAAACCGGCAGTCACAGCTGGTGTGCTGTAATTGGTTAGGAGTGCACGTCATTAGTTACTGTGCTTTTGATCTGCTGACAGTTGTCTTGGCCAATTTTGCTTACTCATTGTGTGTTTGCATGTGCTTGTTTGTGCTTACACTGTTGCTCTGCCTCAATAATCAACTATGGATGTCCAGAAGACACACCCTGCACTCAAAGTGTGATAAAGAGGTTTGTGAGAAGGTGGTCAGCAGAGTACATTAATCCCTTTCTATTACTCTATGTCTTACCTTTTGATTAACAACCAATATCTCTAGCAAGTTTATTATATCGGGTCAATTCTTTCATAGTAAGTATCTGTATTCCACACTGCAATATTTCTGACTAAAGAATTCTTCAAAGCTGTATATGTGCTGCAGTGAGTTCATGTAAGAAAAAGCCCTTCATTTAAAAAGCCCATTAAAAAAGTTTATGTTGTATTACATATTTATACAGCAATACAAAAAAGGTTTTCATTTGGTAAAGCAGCATTACTAAGTATGTCATAAAACTAAGAGTCCACGTTTGGTGTTTCTACCCTGCTATTCCTTGCTCCTCACTTAGAACTTGCAGACTGCTTAGTGGATGTTTGGCCAAGAGAAATACTGTAGACCTGGAGATGCAACTGTGGCAAAAGCAGCAGTTGCCTGAGCACAATTTACATAGGTACCCTCTCAAAAAGAATAGAAAAACAAAAACAATTAGTAGTTCCAATTATGCTTCATGTTCTACATATTGATCATTTCCAATATTTTAAGGGTCTTACAATCTTTCTGGCATTTATATTTGAAAGAATACTTTTTAAATTTTTAATAAAAATAATCCAAGGATAAGTAGAAATTATTGATTTAAATGATGAACTCAAAACAATCTCATTTTTAAAAATCTAAATGTCACAGAATACTATTTAAGAGAGTATACTCTTTAAACATTTCAGAACAACATAATTATCTACATTTCCAGCTCATTCATACTATAATTATAAACATTTTTAAAGGAGAGCAGATGCATTCATAGTTTAAGATGAGCATGACTATCACTATTTTCAAAACAAATATATAAGAGGAGTTATTAAATGTGAAATCAAATTGTATCATGGAGTTTTGTGAAATATTGCATATTACTAATATGATTCATTGTATCATTAGATTGATTAAGAAAAACCTACAAAGTCCATCAAACAAAGACATGAAATCCACGCTGAAAAACTCTTTAATAGGACCTACTCAAAATGATTGCTTTATAGTAAAACTACAGACCTATCTCCTTCCATGTCTACACTGCCTAAAAATGCATGTATATTCTTACCAAATAAATCCTGTGTGCAGGATGGCTTCTATTATTCCAAGCTATGGAAAAATATGAATAAAATGTAGATATTTTTCTCCTCTCTAATGGTTTCAGTCTGCAGGCTCAAGTGGTAAGAGTTGCATTAAACCTGGTGTGCTGTTTGCAAGTGATTAGATCCTAAGGGCTCTAAGTTCCTCAAGTGACTCCATTCATCAGTGAATTCATGACAAAGTTTTTGTGGAAGGGTTGGAAACTAGGAGACAGATGCCATCGACAGCAAGAAGGCAATTGCGGGCAGACTTTTTGAAGATGTACTTTTCCTTTGCTCCTTCTTTATCAGTTCCCAGCTTCCATCTAAGTAGCATTTTTCTCTTCACTGGTCCCTTTACCATGGTATTTCTGCCATGTTTAGGTCTATGAACAACTGATCCAAGTAAAAACTTAAATCTTGAAGACCCCTATAGTGAGAGTTAATATAAAGGCTTCCTTCTTTTCAATTACATTTTTATTATGTATTCTGTTACCAAGATGGCAACTGGCTGACACACACTTGCCTGAGAATTTCATGAACAACCCAACAAAAAAATTATTCAGATTTATTTCTCTCTTGACAAAAGATAAAAAACAAACAAATAAAAAAATTGATCTGTTTTCTGAAGTAATAACTTATTGAAAACAATCTTGTTTTGTGTCTAATTCTCTAGAGTCTCACTTTTTGCAATGAGGTTCCTATCTGGCTAAAGCCATTGTCATGATTTTCCTCAGCAAAGAACTATTATCTGGAAGTATAATATTTAAAAAAAATAAAATAAAAAAACCTTTCCTTCCAATGTTTATTTTGTATGTTTAATTACAGCAATTGAGACTCAAACTAAGAAAGTCATCTTCTTTATTTCTTCCTTCTTTTCTTTCTTCATTTCTTTCATTCTTCCTTCTTCCCTTCCTCCCTCCCTTCCTTCCTTCTTTCCTCCACATTGTTATTCAGTATAATATTTAGTTTGAGTCTGGAAATGGTGGCACATGGCTTTAATCTCAGTACTTGGGAGGCAGAGGCAGGCAGATCTCTGTGTGTTCAAGGCCAGCCTGGTTTATAAGACCTAGCTAGTGTTAGGACAGGTACCAAAGTTACACAGAGAAACCCTTTCTCAAAAAACCAAAATGAATAAATATAGTTTCTAATGATATGAGTAAGGTAAAAGAATGACATTTTAAGCCGTAATTCCACTTTTATAAACAAAGTTATACATAGTCAACACATTTGGCAGGTAGCCATATATTTTGAGTCTCTTAGCATTTCAGTGAAGAACCTGGAAACAACCTAGATGCCTCTCAACCGAAGAATGGATAAAGAAAGTGTGGAATACATATGCATTAGAGTTCTACTCAGCGAGAAACAAACAAACAAACAAAAAACAAAAACAGAAACAAAAACAAAACATAACATCTTGAATTTTGCATGCAAATGGATGGAATTAGAAAACACTATCCTGAGTGAGGTAACCCAGACCCCAAAAGATGAATATGGTATGTACTCACTCATTAGTGGATAACTAGCTATAAACAAAAAGACACTGAGCATATAGTTCATGATCCTAAAGAGTCTAAGTAATAAGGTAAACCCAAAGAAAAACATATATAGACCAACTTGAAAATTGGAAACAGACAAGATCGCTTAACAAATTTGGGAGGATGGGGGTGGGGGGAGAAGGGAAGGTATAAGGGGAAGAGGAGGGGAGAAGGGGAGGTTTGAGAACTTGAGGGAATCAGATAGTCAAGATGGAGGAAGGATAGAGATGTGAGCAAAGAGATACCTTGATTGACGAAGCCATTAGAGGGTTAGCAGAAACCAGGCTCTAGAGAAACTCCCAGGAATCCACAAGGATGACTCCGCCTAAGACCCTAAGCAATAGAGGAGAGGGGGTCCAATCTTGACTTGCCCTGTAGTCAGACTGATCAATATCTTAAATATCACCATAGAACCTTTATCCAGCAACTGATGGAAACAGAGGCAGATATCCACATCAGAGCACTGGACTGAGCTCCCAAGTCCAGTTGAAGAGTGGAAGGAATGAGAATATGAGCAAGGAGGTCAAGAGCATAATTTGTTCACCCACTGAAACAGTTTGCCTGAGCTAACAGGAGCTCAAACACTCCAGCTGAACTGAGAAGGTACAAGCATAGAACCAAATTAGTCCCTCTGAATGTGATTGACAGTTGCATGGCTGGGGCAGACTGAGGGGATACTGGAAGTGGCACTAGGATTTATTCTACTGCATGTACTGGCTTTTGGGAAACCATTATCTTTGGATGTACTCCTTACTCAGCCTAGATATAGTAAGAAGGGCCTTGGACCTTCCACAAAGCAATGTGCCTTATATTCTCTGAGGATTAGATGGGGGTGGGGTTAAAGGGTTTGTGGAGGAGGGAAGGGGGTGGGAAATTGGATTGGTATTTTTTTATAAATCTTTTTTTTTATAATTTTTTTTATAAATTTATAAATTTTTTATAAATAATAAAATTTTTAAAAACTCACTAAAATACATTAAGTAGCAATTGCCCCCAGTGTATGCTTACTAGAAAACTAACTGGTGCAAAGGCAGTTTCCCATACTTAATTGTAGAACAGCAAAGGAGAAAATAGCATCATTATTAAAGTCAAGCTGTTCAACACATCCACATTTAAAACCAAGATTATTAAGAGAGATGCCATTCCATAAGAGAACAGTCTCTGCCAGCACACAAGACTTCTGCAAACCTTGTTTTAATGTCTCATTTACTGATACTCTCATTAACAATGTGTATTTAGTGAGGCAATTGTTAAAAGTACATCTTCCTTCTGCTGTGCAAGGTTTCCATTATTCAGAATGCTTGAGAGACAGAGCAAAGTCTGAGTCATGCTTGCAGCTTAAGCTTCTCTCTCTTGCACAAAACTACAATCAGCAGACCCCACCAAGTGAGCCATCCATCATGTATTCAGTTCTCACATGTTCAACATGCACACTTTAAAGTTCTAGAAAAAAAATAATGTTAACTTTCTATCAAAAATTAGTGAATATTCCTCATGTCATTTCTACTTTGTGGAAATGGATTACGTATGTTGGGCAAGGTAGTATAACATTGTGATTCAGGAGATAATACAATTCATCTTCAATTAGAAAGTAAAGCATAAATGTTTCTAGATATGTTACTGTCCTAGTGTTTCTCAAACTAATGAGCTCTTCATATCTGTGTTTCTGTCACTTAATGAATTCCGAATATTAACAGTACATGCTAATACTGCTCATTCTGAAGATGTCATGCAAGGATATGACAACTTTTTACTGCATAATCAAATAGTTCTGAGTGATAGTGCAATAAATATTTCCTCAAGCAATCTGAATTTATGAATTCATTACAGAATTTGAGCATGTCTTTGGCATAGATTATAATCAGCATGTCTCTACTACTAAGGTATGCCATTGAAGCAAGCAAATCCATAAAGGAAAAGAATATAAATAAAGAAGGTTAAATAAAGAGAACTCTGATTTTGACTTATCTATCTAGCAAACTTTTGTGAATGGTTTAATGAGGAGCTCACAAAGTGGATATCACATGTATATATGTTTATCCTCTTGTCCATTACCTTCAAATAACCCAGAAATTTATATACTATTCATTTAATGAGACAACTCCCAATTTATCTATATAAAATCTGTATCTATAAAAAGTAATGGACTAAACATATCAACTAATGAGACCAGTGAGTTGCACGAAAGAAACAAAGACAAAAATATGTTGCAACAAGTTTTACTTATTTATATAGATTTGTGAGGAATGGCTTAGAATACTTATTTTAAACAATTTGAGCAAAAATATTACAAGATATTACAGCAATATTATTCATATTGATTAATAAAATAAATGAATAAATAAAATAAATGTTCAATATATAACATAATCTTACTATTAGTAAGTTATCTATTACAGTACAAACATTTTCTGTTACTTCACTTGTCTTTTTTCTACAATAAGCTCCAGAAAGCTAAGGGAATAATATTCACAATCTTCTGAACAGTTCCAACCACTTTTAAAACCAGCAGAACCAAATTGGAGCTTTAAAAAAACTCATTGTTGTACAAGAAATAAACCTAAGCAAACATAATTTTTATGACTGGGATATCCGGTTCAGCAATAGCTCCATTCTGTCACAGAATATCCTCCACCTTCTTATTTTTCTTCATCTCATGCTCCTGTTTATATCATCTATTTTTTTTATTTGAATCACTTTTTTTTAAAAAATATTTTCCATATCAACCAGTTTTCCCTGCCCTCTCTCCTCTGTCCCTTTCCCTTTCCCCCTCCCCATCTGCACCTTATCCATTTCCATTCAGAAAGGAACAGGCCTCGCATGGTTTTGCCCAGAGCATGGCTGGTCAAGTTGAAGCAGGGAAAGCTCCTCCCCTTAAATCGAGGCGGGGCCCTGTAATCCATCTTTCGAAAAAGTTACCAAACCCAGCTAAGTGCCAGGAAGAAGTCCTGCTCTAAGCCTTACTAAGCTCTTAGCCTTACTAAGATATCAAACTATGGGATTCTCACACACATGCAGAAGGCCCCACTAAGATTTTCTGACTGTTGGTCCAGCGCCATGATCTCCAGAGAGATTTCTTTAACAGTTGAGTAATACTCCATTGTGTAAATATACCACATTTTCTTTATCCTTTCTTCAGTTGATGGACATCTAGTTTCTTTCCAGTTTCTTACTGCTATGAATAAAGCTGTTATGAATGTAGTTGAGCAAGTGTCCTTGTGGTAAGATGGAGCATCCTTTGGGTATATGCCTAAGAGTATATAGCTAAAATAGATCAACTGTGTTTTTTATCTTAATAATTCTAACAGATATAACAAATCAAAGTAGTTTTGATTTGTATTACCCTCACGCCTTACAAATTGAACATTTCTTTAAGGGTTTCTCAGTCCCTTTCAATTTCTCTCTTTAGAATTCTCTGTTCAGATCTGTAATCCCTTTACCTTTTATTAATTGGATAGTAGGTTTATTGGTGTCGTTCTTGAATTATTTATATATTTTGGAGGTTAATCCTCTGTTTGTTGAGGAGAATCCTTTCCATTTTTAGCCTCCTCTTCTGTTCTATTGACTGTGTCCATTGCCTTTCAGAAGCTTTAAAGCTTCATTATGCCCCATTTATCAGTTGTTGATCTTTGTGCCTGTGCTAATATTGTTCAGTTCAGGAAGTTGTGCCCTCTGCCAGCATTTCCAAGGCTACTCCGTACATTGTCTTCCTCAAGTTCAGTGTATCTGGATTTATGGTGAGGTTTTTTGAGCCGCTGGACTTGCTTTATTTTTATGTCGGATGATTTTATGGACATATTTACTTTCTTCTACATGCCAATATCTAGTTAGAATAGCACCTTTAGATGAAAACGCTGTTTTGCATTGTGTATTTCTAGTTTCTTTATAAAAAATCAGATATATCTAGGTGTGTAGATTTATGTCTGACTCTTCAATTCAATTCCATTTATCAACCTTTCTGGTTTTATACTACTTGTATATGTCTTTTTATTACTATAGCTCTGTAGTGCAGCTTGAAATCAGAAATGATGGCACCTCTGTAGTTCTTTTATTCTCTAAGATTGTTTTACTGTTTGCTTGTTTTTCCATATGAAATTGAGTATTGCTCTTTCAAGGTATGCTGTTGTAGAATATTACTTTAAGGTGTGTTACTTTTGTTTATGCTCTGGAATATTTGTTTAATGTTGCAAAGATGTGTTTTTTTAAATAAAATTCACCTCTTCACCTGCTGTCTGGAGGCTGAGTCAGCAACTAGCTGATCAGAAGTGGTAGGGAGGAGCCAGGTGGAGAAAGGTTTATAAGGAGGGGTGAGAAAAAGGGCAAGGTCTTCTTGGGATATGTGAAAAGGTGAGCTAGGTTAGCTCTTTGCTATTCGGCCTCTCTGAGAAGCAGGATTCTACCTCAGCCTTTGAATCCTGACTTCTTTAGCTTGGCAGAGATTTGAATAAGTTCTCTTAGTAGCTTTGAAAGAGTTTGTGCTCGAGGATACAGAATTTCTTCAGGCGAGAGCTTTTGTGGCCTAGCTGCTGCTGGTAGCTGCAGAGTTGCAGTTACTGACTAGGAGAGCCATAGTTTAAAAGGTAGACAATTAAAAAGAGAACAACAGCATGTAAAAAAATTGTGTTGAAATATTGATGGGGATTGTGTTGAATCTGTAGATTGCTTTTGGCAAGAGGGCCACTTCTACTATGTGAATCCTACTGGAAAATCCATGAGCAAGTGAGATCTTCTGTCTTCTTCAATTTCTTTTTTAGGTCTTGAAGTTTTTGTCATGTAATTTTTCACTTGCTTAGTTAGAGTTATTCCAAAATGTTTTATATTATTTGTGGCTATTCAGAGTGTGTTGTTTCCCTGATTTCTTTCTCAACCCATAGCAATTAAATGTCTAATTAAATGTTTAGAAACTCAATTTCAAGAAAATCAAGAACAAGACAAAGCAGTCCATTCACTCCATTTCACCTCAATGTAACTAGTTCTAGTTAAACAAATAAGAAAGTGGAAGGAGATGTAGGGGATGAAAATTGGAAATGAAGAAATCAAAGTATCATTATTTCCAGATGGTATACATAAGTGACCCCAAAAAGTCTACCAGGTAACTCCTACCATTGATATATAGTTTCAGCAAAGCGGCAGGATACTTCAGATTTACAAATAACAAATGGGATGAGTAACACATTCTCAAATCTCTTTTGCATGTGAACTTTTCTTTTGGTCTTCTAATTCCCAGATATCTGACACCAAGACACAGCATAAATTATAAGTGCTTGGTCTATAACTCAGGCTTATTACTAAATAGCTCTTGCAACTTAAATTAACTCATTCCTATTAATCTACATATTGCCATGTGAATTGTCGGTTTACCTGACCTCCAGCATGTTTTGTTTCTCATGCAAATCCTGGAAACTCCTCAGATTCTGCAGACTCTAACCTTCTTTCTACCATACTCCTATTCTGGTTCTTTAGTGCCTTCTCCAGTCTTTTCCTGCTCATCTTTAGGACAGTCATCTCTTTATTAATCAGTAAGAGTAATACACATTTACAGTATACAAAGATCTTTTTCTCGGCACTTTTCAAGATTTGTCACTAAAAGAGGCTTTAATTTGTACCTTTATATTTCATTGCTTCTATTCTACAAGGCAGAGGCCTAATACTGATTATTCCTGACTCCAGGGTACAAACTATTCAGCCAATACAGTAAACACAAAAATAATTTTAATATTATTACTAAAAATCATGATTGCGATTTAGCCCATTCTGTATATCAGTTATAACAAATAGCAGATGATTTAGTAACACCATATCACTAGAATGCTAAAACTTGTGCGTCTTTGAAATTTGAACAATAAAAATTTAAATATATGGACAGTTGTTAGAAACATTTTATACAATTTAGATTTGAAATCAAATTCAATTTAAATATAAAACAATGTGAAAAACAAAGAAGTAAAATTATTTTAAAATATGCAGTAATCATGATTTGCTTATAAGAAAAAAATTAGAAAGATAACATTTAGTTTAACTTTTAGTTTTTTGACTATTTTCACAATTTTACCATGTTTGCTTGTCTTTTATAGTCTAATATTTAACTGATATTTCATCTAATAATTTATGACAAATATTTCATAAATTAATTTCAAATCCAGAAGCATGATTTATAGTCACCCAAAATGTGTATTTTAATGTTTCCAAATTATTGCTGATGTATTACTAATTTTGTAGACTGGTAGCTGTTTAATATTTCATTAAAATAGAGATATAATGCTAATTAGATTAAAATGAGGCCTTGAAGGAAAATTTTAGTTTTTCTGATTATGAAAGAACAAAAATTAATAACACCCTAAAATTTAAAGCATAAATTAGATGAAAATGAACAAAATCAAAAATAAATATTTTAATAAGATTTGAGATCATAAAAGCACCCAGTAGTTTCTGTTTCCTGATGAATAAGTAATCTTTTTCAATGACAATTTTACTTAATTACCCTTTTAAAATTTATTTATTCTGAAATAGACAAGACTCAAAATAGTTTATTAATAGAAATACCAAAGATGAAATGGTAGAATAATAAAATATGGTTTTAGTTTGCAGACCTTCTACTTTTGCCATTTGCTAAGTAAGCAATTTTAAACAAATCAGTCTGATAGAGCTTTGAGAAAATAAGGAACTTGGAAGCAGAAGCTTGCTTTACTTTTGAGTTCAGTGAGTTTAGCCAAGTCAATTAACCTTGTTGAATTGTAGTTTCCTTATTTATGAATGATTATAAAACACAAACTTCCTCTCAAAACACTTTATAAGCTGCAAAATAACATTCTATAATGCAAATGTAATGTGCGTCTCAAGAGCATTTAAGGTCACTTTGCAAGCCAGGACAGGAGGACTATTAATTTGAATTTTTACTTAACCCAACATTCTTAAAATTTTAATGTGTTTTAATACAAAGTATTCCTGAGAAACTTTATAGTCCTTTATTTATTATTCGTTTTAGAATTTCTGTCTCTGAAATTTATATTTAAAGTTTGTCTTTGTTACTAGACTCTTTTCATATGACAATTCAAAGCACCTTTGTTTCCTCAGCTTTTCTCCTATCACTTCCCATGATGGCAAATCTTGATAACCAATTCTAATTGATTAAGAAGCATCTAGATTAGTAAAGTATATTTTGTGTATGAATAATTAAGATTCAAGATCTGCCATGAATCTAAGTGGTACCATACTACAGGCTGGGAATCCAGATAGAATAACAGAGGTTTGGGGTACCTGATGTGATCTGCCCCATCACACCTCTGTCTTGATGCTCTGAACTTGTGACACAGAATAAATCTTTCCCTGATTAAAACAAAAACAAAAACAAAAGGAGAAAAAAAAGAAACATATAATCAAAAGTTACTATATTACTTTAGGTATTAATATTTGAAATTTACCTCATGTTATTTGATTGATATTATAACCTACTTATGACATTAGTTTTTATTGTCAGATATAATATAAAATAGTACTATAAGGTGTCATTAAAAATTAACGGTATCATTAAGAAAGTTTTAGGAAGAGTGAGAGATGAATGCAACCAAAGCATATTATATGAATTATGGATTTCTCAAAAAATTAGTAAAGTTATTATGAATAAAAATGAAAAATACTAACAAAAATAAATATCACCTGGTGAACATTTTACTTGAAATAGATTTTTTTGTTTCCTGATTAGTAACCAAAATAAGTCAAATATGACACTTAGGAACAATGTATACCTCATGTAGGAGGAAAAACACAATTAGATCCCTTCCTAAAGATGAATTTATCTAAAACATCCATGAATTTTGATTGCTTATATTGTAAGCCTTCTGAATAGGTTGTAATAAATGTTTTTGCCAAACACTAAAATGATGAATGTGATATTTATACAAAGATTATCTAGAACTTTCTTTTTGTTCTGCAAATTGTACTGCAGTTGAAAAATTCATAAATACCTTTTCATCATCCTTGAATATAGAGTGTGTTAAAGTACTTGCAGATTTATTTGTCAGAAGCTACTCATTCTGTGAACAGTGAAAATGCTTTGTTCATATATCCACAGGCTCTACATTCAATTATTTCTAATAAACAATTTGAGCCTTTCACAATATTAGTTTTCATAAATGATAAATACATTACCAACATCCTTTGAATAAGAAAAGATACCAACCAAGGAAATGAATGCTATCTAAAATCCTTGACTGAAGAAGGTTCTGTAACTGTTTGAATAGATGCAAGAAAACATAAATTCACTGTTAACTTACAAAAAAGAAATCCAGATTATGTATGAATTATTGTGATAGAATGATATGTACATTATTTATTTTTACATAAGTTTACTTCAAGGACACTACTTCTTCCTATCCACACCCCAAAATGTGTAGTTAGAAATCATTCTTTATAAAAATCATTTTTGTAACATTTGGTTAAGGTAATGTGGCTAAAAGTAGTAATTATAGCATATGTGTTGAATGTTAGGATATAACACTCTGTCAAGGTAAATATACAAGTACTAACATTTTGTGTTTTGTTTAATGAGATTCATATTCTTTGTTATTTTTTCATTTACTTTGGAAATATCTACAACTTCTTATTGTGTTAATAAAGAATTGCATCCTGTATAATATGTTTAATTTTTTTATTCTATCTAAGAATTTTAGAGGTTCTATGTTCTTTAGATGCATCTAAAATTTATCTAAATTTATACATCTGACTCTTAGCTTCACTTCAATATCCCTATTCTATTTAATATGTACTTCCAGAAGTAACTGAACACAATATTTCAAAATATGTTTAGCTGTTAAATATAAAGGGAAGAACTGATGAGAAGATTTCAATCTGGTTAAATATTCATTTAATGTTAAATAATGACTTAATATTAAATATTCTACAAATGAATAATGTAAAAATATTAGTGTCATTTTTTGCCTTGTTCATTATCTTAAATGTATCAGTACCATCTCAGATCAAATAAAACATGTTTAGCACAAAATGAGAAGTATGCCTATAAAAGGGTATCATTTTCATGGGTAGTTTGATGAAGAATGTGAGCTATTGAGCTCATAGAATTTTAAATAACATACAATTTTTATAGGTAAAAAATGTCAAAGGATAAGACTAGGTGAAAAAATTAAGTCATGGTCTTAAGAAATGTTGAGAACAGAGGTAGGTGACCCATGAGAGATTCAACTAGAGCAAGATCTATAGAATGTCTGACACAATTTTCCATAAGCAGCATCCGACAAACTGAGATAAGTAATCTTATGTTTGACAAGAATTCCTATATGATGACAATTAAATCTACAACATAAATACTCAATGATATTTCTGTTGGTTGTATCTAATGCATGAAGATTATGACTTTGGTATTCTGGACAAATTGTAGACAAGTTCTTTAGAGCAGCATTTGTCTCTGCTTGTGGTCTTACTGAATACAGCTTTCCCCATAATCTTGACAAGCCGGTATATCGAAAAAGCAAAACACTAATATCAGCCTATTTTGACCTTAGGCAAGGGTCCCTGAAATATTTATAGTCAAATCACTTGATAGCCTGAAGTTCTTGGTATCATCTTTGATATTCCTAATCAAATAACACCCTCTTTTTGCTTGTGTTTTTCTTACTGAGCCCCAACCTCTACAGCAAAATTCCAATGCCGTAATCCCCAACACCTACCATGGTGCTGTGGGTGAAGTTAGTACCAATGTTTTAACAAGTGTCCTGAGTAATTTATTTCCTTGACTATTCAAATCACATTCCTAAGCTTCAAATACTTATTCATAATACATGTTTTAACTCTCCTTAAAAATTTAGAAGCAGGGCCAAAGCTATTGGGGACCTTGTGAAATTAAGAACTAGAGAAGTATGGATACATGCACACAATTCTCTCCCTTAGCTGAGTGTCACAATTTTATATGCACCTTAGTGTTAAGTTATTAAATTATTTAAATTAGACTACCGCAAGATGAACTGCTTCAGGATCTTTTATTCCCCTTTTCTTCTTCATCAGATATTTCTGTGAAGTTTTGTATTCTGCATTTAAAAATTGGGACATTCATTCCCACTTGTTTTTAATGATAAACATTAACTTTTCTTTGTTGACTCGCATGTAGATTCAGAGTATTTAATTCTACAAAATTTTTCTGCTTTTATAATTTGTACCTGTTATGTTTCATATGTTCAGCTGTAAATAATGGTTGTTAGTAAAAGCCATATTTAATGCTTTCCACTTATTATAAGTAATTGGGAGGTTTGTAACATCAAATCACCATGTTTACTGTCAATTAGTTTAATTATAACTAGAATTCTCCAAGTATTATATCACCAGATTGTTTTCCCTGTGTATCAGCAAAGCAGGTATATTTTTATCACTAGAAAGAAAAATTATAGTTTAAGGAAAGTGTGAACTGCTTGTTATAGTAGAAATAATTGGTAAAATAAGCCCAAAAGTGAACATAATTATCAAATGGCATTCCCAGTCATATATCTGTCTATATCTACAGGTCTGCACAGCCCATGTTCCACACAAAGGTCATAGTTGATGGGTAGCACATTGACACTGTGTTCAAGTAGGAGAAAGTAAATTCTTGTTTTTTTTTTTTGTTGTTGTTGTTGTTTTGTTTTGTTTTTTTGAGACAGGGTTTCTCTGTGGCTTTGGAGCCTGTCCTGGAACTAGCTCTGTAGACCAGGCTGGTCTCGAACTCACAGAGATCCGCCTGCCTCTGCCTCCTGAGTGCTGGGATTAAAGGCGTGCGCCACCATCGCCCTGCGAGAAAGTAAATTCTTATATGGGATATTTTAATTCAAATGCAAAAACCTAGAACTCTCTCAATTCTATTTGAAATTAGGCATCGGCAATTGATCATCTTTCACCAGGTTTATTGAATCTATCCTGTATGATAATAAAGAGTAAAAAGGTGTGTGGACAACCTGCTCTCTCCTGATAGGAAGTGATGTTGGTTCATTTATTCTACATCAGCCAGTCATGGAGGATCATCAGACAACTAGGTTTACTCATGTACCTCAAAATACAGCAATTGGAGGCCCAAAAAAGTACAAACACACTGCTGACCCTCATTTATTTAATTTTATAATACTAATATGTCAAATCATCTCAATAGAGCAAAAGAGAGTCTATTAAAATAATGTGAAAAAGTGAATTTTGAAATTCAAAGCTCACTACAAATCCTTGGTATGTGTTTCTGGCTAAGTTCAACTCTAGAAGGTATTTCTTCTTAATATTTAAAAAAATTAAACAATTGTTATCTTAATTATCTTTCTTTAAATTAAAGAGCATTATTTATAGATTTAGCCTCTGTGAATGATAATTTGTAAGTATAATTTATTCACTGTCTGAAATATACCAGGTCCACAATTTCACATTCACATTTAGCAAAAACCTTATTACTCCATATACAGAGGTACAATGTCTTCAAGTTAAACGTTAGATCAACGTGAGAGTTAAGTACCATGCTCTAATCACCCAGCTTTTATGTCTCAGACATGGAATTGTATATCAGGCAGGTCTGATGTCACAGAAGGCCCTGACCAATTTTCTTGTCTTTTTATTATATGCTAAGTAGTAATTAACCTCTTAATATGTGTGTTCTTTATTTTAATGCACCTTGGCTATAGTAGGTCTCAGTATCAGGTTTTCTTTTGCTTGATTTTCTCTTTTTCAGAATCCATGCTTTAAAAATGAGGGGAAATATGTCTGGTGTAGTGACACACACCATTAATTCCCCAAACCATGAGGCAAAGACAGAAGGATCCCTGTGATTTCAAAGCCAGCCTGGCCTACATAGTGAGATTCAGGACAGCCAGAGTTATATAATGAAACCTTACTTTGAAGGGGAAAAAAAAAAGAAAAAATAATGCACATATAATTTAAGATAGAAACAAAAATAAAAAACCCTCTTTTCTCAACCTCACACCAAGGTCTGATCGTATTTTGATAAAGAAACAAATTGCAGCAACTTCACCTATCCCGCTGTGGGTTTTCAAGGAATTTTGCTATTATACTTCTCCATTGCCTACAGAAAATGGATTCTAGTATCATTTTTTTCTGATTTAAACTTAATTGTATACTTCCATTATTCTTAACAGCTTGAAAACATGCAAAATTGTCTAAGATGAAAGTTCTCTTAACATTTAACGCCAATGAATACAGTAATCAGCCTCAACAGGTACTACACTGAAAAACTCTATTCCAGGTGTCGATGTGATAGAGTACCAGTTCACACAGAACAGTAGATGAACATTATCCAAATACATCACACTCCACACATTAAAAATTGAAAATACTTTTAATAACAACAACATATGGACATATTAAGTGCATACACCTGTACTTTCCATTTATTTTTTTTTATTTTGACCTTATTCATTTTAGTGATGAACCGAGATATCAAAATGATCACTGTTCTCCCCAAGTTCACATAAAACAATAAGCCCCTAAATGAACCAAAACCCCAGTAACATTTATTTTGAAAATGACATTAAATATTGATGAGCAGAAAAAAAAAACAGTAAATAAACTCATCTGTACAGAATTACCGAGTTCTTACTAGAAATCTGCGTTTCACGGGTTCTAAACCTTTCCTTCTGTTCTTAGGACACTGTCCAGTGCATGAGCACACAGTGAATGATACAGATGGAAATGCCTGGCAAGCTAAACATTGAAATGACAAAAATGCACAGGAACACCATACAATAAATCTGCTCTACAATAAAAATAGCGTCTTGGGTATTATTAAGACACTCATTTCTGTATCCAATCTTACAGCCTTCTTATTTAGCAAACCTTATTTCATTGTATGTAGTATTTCACAAAGTTGTAAGGTATTTTCCTCTTCCAGAAGCTCGCTTTTCCTGGCAGGCCTAAATTTGAGAGCTTTACCTGAAGATGTATTACTCATGTGTCATTAATGCACCGTCACCATAGTGATGTATGGTCCCCATACATCATCAGGCTGCCATCACCCCCATGATGTATTACTTACACTGAAATAGCTGTCAGGAACAGGTTGTGGAAACTCAGCAACTTTTAATGTATTCTTTTTAAAAGATGATAAACATGTCTTTCCATGAAAAACTCCATGGTGAATGTACTTTGACTCAAAGAATAACTTTTCCTTTGTATTCCAGAGCACAATAGATTTGTCCTCCTGTTTCAGGTGACCCATGCGTGACAGATGAAATGTGATAAAGCCACATTTGAGAAGGCTTATAGAGAAGGGCCATTAAATAAGTGACCCATGTTGGTTCGACTTACAAGTCATCTTAACATATACTTATCGGAATGAGATATTGTCACTACTAGAGAAGGGTGAAATTATGTTGATAACTAAGATATTTTTGTGGCTTATACTTTCTTTTGAAAATCATTGAAATGATTATTTTAAACATATTCGAATGACAGACATGTTTAAAATGTTCAAGCAGAATGGTTGGAGGAGTGAGAGAAGCAGAATTATTACAATGTTCAAGCTTAAAATTCCTAAAGAGGTAAAAATTATTGTACCTGCAGATAATTAACTGATTATCTGATTTTTCATTACCTTCACTTTTTTAAATCTAGAAATGTTAATATCAAAAGCAACATAGAGGGTTGAACAAGGTCCAGTCAAAGAAGCTTCCAAAAACCGTCAGTGTGCCTAAGGCCAGCTTCGATTCCCATGTCTGCACCAGTCTTGGAGGAGCTGTTCTCACCGTCTTGTACTTTTTCAACAACTAAAGTTTATTTTGTTGAACTAATTTATCTGTCAATGAGGAATTAAAGAAAAAGAATCCTTGAAATTCATACATTTTATAATTTTGTTCTGTGCTTGTAGCTGGAACAGGGATCTTGCTAGAGGACCTAGACTATAATGGGACCTACTGGCTATCCTACTCTGTCCTCCACCTATTCAGAATTCTTCACTCTAAAACTCCAGAATGATAGAACTATAGCATTGTTCCACACTGTGTGGGGTATACTTATACTGTTATTTTAGATATAAAATAATAAAGTTAAACAAATCTATCTCAGTGCAGTTTTACTTCTTTTCCTTTTATGTACATTTTTAATGAAACTGAGCATGACAGAAAATTGCTAGAATTACTGTAGATCAGAATTACATCAATCAAAACATTACTGTACAAATTTTAAAAATTTGTCACGATAGAAGTATGAGTAGTTCTCTGTTTATCAAGGAGGAGTAGTTACAATGCACAACCAAAAATGTGTTGACTAAGTTTCTGTGATAGTTCATCTTTATTGGAAACTTGGATAGGATCTTAAGGAAAATGAGAGGAGAGCATCCCTTATGGTTTTACCTGGGAAGGTTGTTCCAGAGAAAAAGTAATTTGAAAAGTGAACCAGAGACTGTCTGCTACCATTCTGTGAGTGGTGGGCCTGATGAAATGTAAAGCAGAAAAATAACTGAGCAAGAAATTCCCGCCATTCTTCTTTCTGTTTCTTACTAACCGAGGCACGAGCTACTCACTTGCCCACCATTTTGAGTTGAGCCCTCTGGAAATGTGGACTACAGTGAGTCTCTTTTTATGTTTTCCCTAAGGCATGTTTGTTTTATCAACCAAATTATCTAACACAAAAGTCAGTCCAAAGTAACGCAATTAAAATTATGCCCATTAGAATAAATTCAGAAAAAGTGACAGAAGTATTAATATTTTATTGTTTTTGGTTGAATTCTGGATGATATTTAACTAAATACTTTGGACAGTTATATAAGGCAATACTGTCAAAGTTCTGCAATAAGTGATGTTGAGTGAATGAAAAAATTGCTTTAAAATGAAGTTTCCCAATTAGTAATTATAAAATGCCAGGAGCATCCTATGGGAGCTTGTTAGAAATGGAATAGGAAGCCAAGCTAGAATTGAGCTAGAAAATCATTCTGGCTGGCTAGCTATCATAGTGTTGGAAGGCAAAGGAGGAAAGATGAGCCATCTTACTTAGTTGTGAGTGTTATGAATGAACTACAGTACCTTGCCAGGCAAGATGTCCCCTCTGGCACAGCAGTGACAGGACTGTTTCTGAGGTTACTGAGGATGCTCTGAAGGCATGCCAGCTCTGCTCTTCTAGAGTGAATCCACGCCTGATATTGCAGTCCTAGTCACAAACCCATAACTCAAAAGAACATAGACTTTGAGAAAAAAGCTACTATTCTGATTCACTTATAATGATGAAACACCAAAAATAGAACGTTTCTCTAGATTGTCTTGGATGTGACTGAACTCACTTTTAAAATCAGACTGGCCCCAGACATTCTTCTTACTCTGCATCACAAGTGCTGGGATTAAAAGCATACATCACTATACCAAGTTCAAAGATACAATTTTATTATAATATTTTTTTTTATTTTACTCAAGTTTCATGAATGCTTGTCTTGTCCATAAATTGGTATATAGCCCAAAATGGCCTTGAACACCTAATACCTGTGCTTACACCTCTCATAAGCTTAGAATTCAGCACTGCCCTATCGTGATATCTAATCTAATTATATTATATTAGATCTGCTTATTAGGACATTTCTCTACTGTTTCACAAATTGCAACAATGTAGGAGAAACAAAGTGCTTCATACCTTCCTTAATTTCTCTCAAACATTTGCCTTAGTCATTTTCTGTTGCTGTGATACAATCCCCTAAGTGGACTAAGAATGGAAAGAATGTAGAGCTTAAGGTTTTCAGTGTGTGACTTCATAAGCGTGATGGCTGTGAGCAAGGCAGCAGGAAGGAATGACACTGGAACCGTTACCATGAACCTTCATATTGATAAACATGCAGGAGGCAGATAGGTCAACCGAGAGAGAAGGAGACATAGAGACAGAAAAAGACAGACAGACCGAGACAGAGACTGGGCCAGTGTGGACTTTTGAAACATCAAAGGATGCTCCAAGTGGCATACCTCCTTCAGAAAGGACCTACCTCCTAATCCTTCCCAGACAGGTCCACCATTTATGTTCACCATTCTTACTCAAATCACCACATTCTACTTATCTTTCCTATGGGCTTGTGGCAGTATCATAGTACAAAATGCATTAGGCCAGTTTCTAAATAGACTTTCACAGTCTCAACACAGTTTATAAGTCCAAAGTCTCTTCCCAGCATAAGGAAAATCTTTTATTTGTACTTCAACATAAAATCGAAAAGGAAATTATTTATGTCCACCACATAATGAAGATCAGTAGCTCGCTAGCATTTCCTTGAGAACCCAGGACCAGATTAGAACTATTGAGACATCCAGTCTCATGGACTAAATAACTTGTAGATCTTTGGCATTTTGTCAGGAGACATCCATTCTTGAACTATGAGGACCATAGGCTGTAATCCACACTAATAAATCTCTCTCTCTCACACATACACACAAACACACCACACACACATTATTTTCACATGGGAGAACTTATCTGTAACTTTGCTATCGCTCATTCTGACTTCCTTGGTCATGTGACTGCTGCTGAAGCATGAATTCCATTTATCTCACTAGAGACCTCACCTGTTTGTGACAACCTGGTACTTGAATGTCTCATATACGTTAATGAGAAAGCAGGTGAAAGGAAGTTATGAATCAACAATATATTTAACTGCAAATACAACTGAGAAAGTGCACTGTAGTGTTTTAATAAATAGCTAAAATTAAATGCCCTAGGAAAAGAAAATATAAAATGGAAGCATGATATTGACTGAATGGTGAAAATGAGGAATAATTCTTTACCCTCATTTTTTTTTTCGAGACAGGGTTTCTCTGTGGCTTTGGAGCCTGTCCTGGAACTAGCTCTTGTAGACCAGGCTGGTCTCGAACTCACAGAGATCCGCCTGCCTCTGCCTCCTGAGTGCTGGGATTAAAGGCGTGCGCCACCACCGCCCGGCTTTTACCCTTATTTTTAAAAGGAGATTTAAGTTTTCCTTTTGATAAGTGGTCACACTTGAACTTGAAAACACACATACCGCTCTCAGGATTCTACTAGCAACTTGAACTTTAAAAAGAAATCTGAGTGAGGTGTAATCTCAGTGCTCTCAGAGCCTACAGCTGGGCAGATTAGTGTGAGTTTGGGGCCAGCCTGGTCTGGATAGCAAATTCCAGACAACCCACAATCAAATGGTGAGATCCTGTCTTAAAATAAAAACGAAATTCATTCATCTGCCTAAAGATGTGGTTCAGAAGAACATTGACTACTCTTTCAGAGAACTTAGGTTCCATTGCCAACACCCACATAAGTGCTAAGCCACTTTCCTAACTCCAGTTTTAGTAATCTGACACACTTTCTGCAGGCATAAACACTGCATTAATGTACTGCAGGTACATACAGGCAGGTAAAGATACATACTTACAAACTTGAAATAAAAACTTGACAATCGCCGGGCAGTGGTGGCACATGCCTTTAATTCCTGCACCTGGGAGGCAGACAGGTGGATCACTGTGAGTTCAAAGCCAGCCTGGTCTACAGAGTGAGTTCCAGGACTGGCTCCAAAACTACAGAGAAAGCCTGTCTCAAAAAGCAAATAATAACCTTGACAATTGTCTGAAAGTTTCAATGTCTTAGAGACTATTGATTACTTACTTTCATTAGGCATGGTAGAATGAACAGCAATGCCTAGCAAAGGTTGTGGGCATTTCTGAATGTCATTAGGATTTTAATTATGATTTTGGCTTCTTTAAAGGCTATAGTACAAAACTATGACTACTACGTGTAAATATATTTTGGTTTATATGTCTAGAAAGATTATCTAAATGTAGAAACAAGGTCTTTTACTGAAAAAAAAAATACGTGTTGCAGACATGAAATTCTTACATGTGATTACTTACTATTCCCATATTGTTTGTGGTATCTCATAATTATGATAATTTGGTGTAGAGATTTTCTCTGTTCCTTCTAGCACACTGTACCAATCAAGTGTCACTGAAAAAAATAGGATTGAAATGATGCCTCTGGTAATTTCTTTAATCATTTGGTGAATTCTCAGTACTTCAAAAGTTCAGTGTTACCAAAAATTAACTTGAGAATCATTACATTTATCATTTTTTATCTTAACTATTATTCACAGAAATCAAAGACTTCTGGGGAATGACAAAATTGGTTTGTGATCCTGTCACTTGAGAGGGCCCGGCAGGAGCATAGGTTATTTTGAGACCAATTTGGAATTCATAGTTCTGAGGCAGTCTGGGTTATAACAATACAACTTAGTCTCAGGGAAGGATACTGGTAAATGAGGGAGAACAAACAAGGCAAGGGAGAACAAAAATAAAGAAGCCACACTAGAGAAAAGAAAGGACTTAAAGGAGAAGCAAAAGTTATTGAATCTGAATTATGGCTGGAAGCGTATCAACCGGATGAATTCCAAAAAGACAGACAATCAACTTTAAAATTAAGAGGAGAAAAGAACTGATTTTTTTGACAGTATTTTTGACTTGGCTTCTGTGCTTCAATAATACAGAGTAAGTATCTCAGGTATAAGTGAAGAGATGAAAAGAGGAAAGCAAGGAATAGCTGAATAAGTGTGTAATGTAGGACAGGGAACGAGCAGCTGCACAGCACAAGTCAAGTGTTAATCAGTCTCAATGAGCCTGAGAGAACATATTTATAATCATTAAAATTTTAAAGATGGGTTATATGCTATTAACTTTAGATGCACAGAGAAAAGAATTGACAGGAGGAGTCACAAAGAAGAGAAAAGTCCTATTCTCTGGAATGCTCTAAATTTAGAATAGATAATATGTCTACAAAGAAAAATGCAAGGGCCCTTAGATTTTAATAGTTCATTGTTATGTGCTCATCAGTGGCATGCAAAACCCAGGGTATTTGGCATATATATGACTGTAAGTACTGTAATTGGAAAAGATACATAGAACTTAATAAAATCATAACCATATTCAGTGTTGATCATATAGTGAAATCACAGTCAAAATCAGGTTAGAGAGAACATTGGATTTTTTTGCATGATAATTTATTTTATAATTATTTTCTTATTGTTGGAGGTATCTGTGCTCATGTGTTCCAATTTCCATAGTCACAGTCGATGGAAATAAGAATATCAGTGGTCAGAAAATTGATTAATGAACTCCTCTCTTTGATATTAGAAGAAAATTACAATCAAGTTTTGATCAGCTGAGAATTATAGCTTTTGGGAAATCCAGCTCATAACTGAGGAAAGCAAAGAGAAGAAAAGGAAAGTGAGAGAAAAGTCATGAATTATTTGAACCTCTTATTTTTATAAAGTTATTTCATCTCTTTGTTATTTTTGAAATAAACATGTACTCATGTTTCTTTGGTAGCTTTTGTTTCATTTCATTATGTTGTTTTTTAGTATGAAATTGCATCTATCTTGCTCATGCCTATTCCTGACATTTGAGGATCTGGTCTCTGTGGGGAAAGCTAAGCTTCATCCACCAAACATGAGTAGAATATAGGAACCATAGTTAAACTGAACAGCTATTGTTGCCAAGAGTGATCTGAATAGGAATCAGTCTTAAATTCTGAGCCATAACAATTAGCCCTAATTATGTCTGCTGGGTCTAGTAAATTGAAGACAATGCAATGCCACGTGGAGGCCTTCTTTCTTCATTTGGATAAGAAAAAAGAAATGCATCCTTTGCAGTGTTTAGCTTGATGAGCTATGCTGTATTTCTAAATGGGATCACATGTAAGGTGAACTTTAAAATTGAAAAGAAGGAATAATAGAGAACATGAGACTGATTGAGTGAAGGCGTTGTGTGTGGTTTGTTTTCGCTGAACTTCATCTTGCCTCTTGCTTTTCCTGTCTGTGAATCATTCACTTAACTTTATTGCCTAAATTAGTTTGAATGGGAATGTGCATTACTTCCAGTATATAATAATTTATTTAGTCTCTGACAAATAACAATATTTTTTTTTGCAGCATGACAATAATATTTCTGGGCAAGTCATAAATATTGTCCTTATTTGGGTTTTAGAAAATGTTCTTAGTATAACCTCTAGGAAAGTATTTGAGCACATTCTTGACTCTGCACCTTTGCCTCACACACTTTTGGTACTTCCTATTTGAAGTTGGTTTACCAGATGCTGAGACTATATATTTGTAAATATCTCACTGTAAACCATTATACAGGCACAAAATACAGTGTACCATCTTTATGTTGAAATTTTTTTTTCTCAATTTTCAACCTGACCTGAAAGTGTCCTGGCTTGCAGAGGAAAGATTCAGGTGAAGGAAGAATAAAACTCAGTGCATTACAACTTAGTGATGGAACAAACTTCTGGAATCTGACGGTAGCTTGTTTATTTTAGCACACCACAATTTTGGAAAAGTATTTTCTGATAAAAATTAATCCAGGCTTTTTCAGACCCAGGCCAGCTGGCCTTGGTGAGTTCCCAATCCCCATTGTCTCAGTGTGTGGGTGCACCCCTCCCGGTCCTAAGTTCCTTGCTTGTGCTCTCTCTCCTTCTGCTCCTGATTTGGACCTTGAGATTTCAGTCCGGTGCTCCAATGTGGTTCTCTGTCTCTGTCTCCTTTCATCGCCTGATGAAGTTTAATATTCAGGAGAAATATTCAGGATTTTGGGCTGACGAGGGAGGGGGACTTGATTGGGGGAGGGGGAGGGAAAGGGGAGGCGGCGGTGGGGAAGAGACAGAAATCTTTAATAAATAAATAAATTAATTAATTAAAAAAATTAACTCGGTCCCATGTGTAAAACAAAGCTAAAGAAATGTTTAAACTGAGACTCTGTACAAAGACCATATGCTGCTTGCCATACAGAGAGCAAAACATCACCAGCTCCTAAACCGCATTGCCAGCATTCTTGGTGGAAGATAGGTAAATATCTTATTTATGTGAGAACACAAACCTGTTTGTTGAAGTTTTTTGGCTGCTCCAGTGACTATCTGTGTACACAAGACCCTCTACTCACTAGTCTAAGTGTTGAGAAAATACAAAGGAGACAGTTAGGCAAATTCTGATAAATGAATATTAGCAAAACAAAAGCATTTAAGGCAAAACATTTAATCAATAAAGGATAGAATTCCTGTTCAATACTTTTATATTCCATTAGGTTTATGCCTGGGATAGAAATTAATTTTGGTTAGGAGGAAAATACCATATGCTGTCTTATAAACTACATCTTAGTACAGAATAAATTCCAGTGAAGACTAAGAATTAACAATTTTAATTAAGTTACTATGTAATGGATGAGGTGGTCAGAAACAAAAACTAACATGGTCAAACATTTTGCTCAAGTTGAAAATTAAACTAGTTTCTTTCTTACAGTTCACTTCCAGGGGCTTGTTTTTGGAATAAGTACATAATAATATTTTGGCATCCAGAATTATTTCCTTGTAATTACTATGCATTTTACTTAGTCTTAGATACACAAATATACTTTGAGAAGATTTAGAAATTTTAGAAAAGCCTAACAAGGCAACTAAATGCTGAATATGTTGTTGGCATTAAACCTAAGTATGACAACTGTCATTTCATCTCTGGGGCCAACATGAAAGGGGAAAACCAAACACTACAGATTGTCTTCTGAGTTTTACATACATGCCATGACTTGAGCACATAAAATTCCCTTCACTCACGCAATACAAATAAATAAATATTTTAAAAGAATAGGTATGTCACTGTAGTAGACAATTCTAAAAATATCAAACTCAGTTAACTACTCTGAAAAAGTTACTGAAACTTTAATGCATAATTGTGGGAAGAACTCTAAATTTCATAACTAACAAATTAAAAACTATAAAATTATTGAATGATGATGACTCCTTTGACTTTGGACAGTAATTGTTTGTTTTCTCAGACACACACAAAATCTGACATTTAGAAATTGGAAAGCAATAATCATGCTTTACATATGCAAAGAGGTTTTTTCCTAGCTATTACTGGTATTATGTTTATTAATGCCAATCTCAAACTAAAATGCAATTCACAGCTATCCTGAGAGACAATTTAGTCCTTTACAGATCTGGTCAATATTAGGTCACTTGCTGCAAATATTTGGATAGTAACAGAATAAAAGCAGGTAAACATTCATACATATGTTTATGCAAACGTGATAGAAAAATTGATGACTGCATGTACTTAATTTCTGGATGAAAGAATATTTTCTTTACAGGGAAGCAAGAAAGTATATTTATGTGTATGTCATGTCTCCATGTGTGTGTGAGGTTGTTTATACAGTAACTATAGAAGATATCACGAACTTGAGGATCAGACAGGGCATGGGAAGAGTTAGAAAGGTGAGGTAGAGGCAGGAATGTTCTAGATGAAATCATTATGTCTGATTCTCACAAGTGACATATCCATTACTTTTAATTATTATTATTTGCGTGTGTGTGTTCTTTGTCTTGTGTATTTGTGTTTGAATGCACACCAACAATCATGTATGCAGCTGGTGGCCAGAGTTCTATGTCTGATGGCTCTCGTAGCATTTTTTAGAGGCTGGGTCTATGAATGAGCGTTTAATTCGTTCACCCATTTGCTAGACTGAGTGGTAAGAGAGACCCAGGGCCTCATCTATTTTTTAACCCACACAGACTATTAAAGGCTACACTAATGCTAGAAGTTTATTATGTGGGTTCAAACTCAGCTCCTCATGTTTGCAGAATAATTTACTGAGATATATTTCCAATCCAATAGTGATCAATTCATTAAAAATGGAATCTATATTGACCTAACCTATATGACACTAATAAAAGTTAGCCTTTATTGTAGTGTTAAATCAATCACTGTGACTCATTAAAAAAATATACAACCTGTTGTTTTATTAATCAGATGTAATCAGTACCACAACTTCGTTAAGAAGGCTATAACAAAATTTAAAATGCCTTTTTAAATTTTTACTTTTTTCAATTATAAAAGTAAAATTTTAGAAAGTATAAGTTCACTGGAATGGTGAACGTTAAACAAATTTCAAATAATTTTTAAAATTAGAAAAAAATCTCTATTTGCCCTCACAATATTGGAGCAAATATCATTGTTACAGTGCTTTTGTTTCACTAGTTGAAAAAGTACACATTCCTGTTCTTTGTCCATAAATCGATACAAATTTAATGTCATGATGTAGATATTTTGTTTAGCATCTGAATGTTTACCAACATCATTTTCCTTACATAATTGAATGTTTCTCCACATCAAAAAAGTTACCTTTCTAGCTTTTTCAATGCCATTCCATCCAGTTTTTTTTTTTTTTTTTCTTCTATAGCTTTGGAACCTATCCTGGAACCAGCTATTGTAGTCCAGGCTGGATTTCGAACTCACAGAGATCTGCCTGCCTCTACCTCCTGAGTGCTGTGCCACAACCTTCCAGCATTTCTGGCTCCTTTAAAGCAGAACTTTACCATGCAAACTTTGCCCACCAGGAGAATTCTTCTATACTTGATACTAGTAAATTATCTGTCCCTTCCAAGTACAGGTTCCAGTAAAGAAAAAATCTTGTTCGAACAAGTGTGAAAAGGAGAGAAATATTTCTTTATTAAACTGACAGAAGAGTTTAATATTAATCTCTGAAATAAAATAAATAACAGCTAATTTTCTCTGTCTTGATCAGTAGCATGTGAACTTTTATATTTCATACCGAATGCCTACTTAAAATGATAAAGGTATTGTCACTTAGAGGGCAGTTAAAAAGAAGGCTAGAAGGTGATATATTCCAAACACTAAAATTTTATTTCTATATGCCATAAATGCAAAATGACTTGCAATGTGACCTCTTCCAGACATCTTTAGAATTCAGTATTTTAAATGAATCCCAATTTGTAATGCATTGCCTGTTGTGCAGACAGTATATTTATTTTTATTTGGTTCTGGTTTATTTGGTTCTGACTCTCTAGGTTTTCTTTTGTATATGTAATTATATTCTTTCAGATTACCTTATTCAGGGAGGTCAATTTCATCATTGCTTTTTAAAAGAAATCATTTGAATTTCAAGATGTGTCTCTGTCATTGTTTTACAATTGTATGAAACAAAACAATATATAAATAGCAATTTTAACTTCATTGTCAATAAACAATTAGAGAACAGATTGGAGTGCCAATCAAATTAAACATTAAGAAAAGTAAGAAGTGTTAAATGTCTACACTATCTCTCCCTACTTACAGTTGATACTCAATTATCTTAAGGTCCCTTTTGAGAAATGTATAACCTCCTGGGTTTTCTTACTAATTGATTCTCTACCTGCCTATATGTCTATGCCCTTAACCTTCTTAATTCATCAAAAATTAATGATTCACACAGAGTGCTTATGAAAGAAAAACAATGTGTGAATCCAGTTTAAAAAAATGATTTACATTGGTCTATTATTTGGTTTTAGTTCTTTTCATTTTAATAATACTAAATACACATGAACCCCAAACAATATAATAACTTATGCTAATTGCTCATGTTAAGTTTCTGAGTAACAGATAATGTAAATATTAAAAAAAAGATTCATTGGGTATACAAAATAAATTTCTAAATTTATCTTAAACTTATGAATTCTGTTAATGTGTTTGATATTTATTCATACAAAAAGGATTATTAATTTTTGTGTACATATATAATATTACATTGGAGAATGAGTGGTTTGTCAAATCATTTCAACTATATTTACAATTTGAATATTATATGTGATTTTCTCCCCAAATTAACTCAAGTAATCTCCTAAAATATTTAGAATGACTCAGTTGGAAATACACCCTGATAGTAAGGAGCTAAATATGAGAAAATGTCAAGACTAATGAAAGAGAAGGTTAAGAATTTGGTTGTTTTCTTTTAGGATTGCTGCTGAAATAAACATGGAAGAGCAAACCCATTGACACAACTTACTGAAAATTTCACCTGAAATTTTTGCTTTGATAACTAGTGGCAAGTGTGCTTATTCCAAGACACAGAGATGCATCCTGTACACATTTAAATTGGATGCTAGCTAGCAATTACTAAAGAGTGTTTTCTTTCTTTCTTAAATGGAAAAAACAACCAAAGATACCAACTTTAGGATTGCTTGTGTATATATACATAAAATCTGTAGTATATATTATTTATATGTTAATTATTATTAATTCTTTTATATTATTGTAAATATGCCTATTCCCATAAATATAAGAAATAAGAAAAAGCACATTCTGGAAGTCTATAGTTAATAATAAAGTGAGACATACATGAAATGAATACAATCTCAGACATGATATTGTGTCTGCTAAAACATAGCAATTTAAAAATACTTTACCATAGAAAAATAAATTTTCCTCATGTTGATTAAACGAAGTATCATCTAATACAATGAATTTATTAGTGTCTGCCCTTCTACTTGGAATATTACTGGGATAAATGTTACATGATGAGCATCTTCTGGAAACATACTTGTAGTTTTCAAATGATCCAGAAATATTTTTTATTTAGAGAAATATTAAATGCTAATAATATCATATTGTACATTTATTTTGGTTAATAGCTACATTATATTTTGAGTTTAGGTTTGCCTTTTAAAAATGTTTCAATTTTTATTGAAAATAAACTTCAAGGATTGTTAGAATTTCTCTCTGACAGTACACAACTGTTCTACTTAACTGTGAAACTTCTCCTACTGTTTTGAACTTTCAATCAGTTATTAATGGCATCTATGAATTAACATTTTAATGTGCATTCAAACATTCAGTGTATTCTTCAGACAAACTACAATGCACTGTAGACTATACACATTCCTTCTGTTGAGTGTCCATTGATGTGGGATGCCCTTCTGTATATGTGTTGATTTTACTGCCTGATGAGTAAAGCTGTTTTGACCATTGACTTAACAGAATAAAGCCAAGCAAGAAATTCCAGCAGAGATTCAGAAAAAAAAAGAAAACAATATGTGTTCAGGTCAGATGCCAGCCAGTCGCTGAAGAAACAGGTGTAGAAAAATCAGTTAATGCCATGGCCATGTGGTAATACATAGGCTGCTAGAAATGGGTTAATTTAAGGTGTAAGAGCTAGCTGCAAATATCCCTGAGCCATCAGACAAATAATGATGTAATTAATATAGTTTCTCTGTAATTATTCAGGTCTGGGTGGCCAAATAATCTCCGTTTACAGCCCATACATTCCAGTACCACTCAGTACTTGCATTTAGAAGTAATGTTTCTTCATTGTTCTTTGCTCCCTCATTCATCATATTGTCTAAATAATCTCTGGCCAAATGTGAACTTATAAAATCATTCATTAAATCAAATCAAATAATGTCAGTAACAACTGACAGGAAATTCGATGAAACAAATTGATCTCTGTGTTTTTGTTTTAATTTCCTACTCATATAAAACCTTTAAGAAACTTTGGGCTATTGGTTTAAGTCTTCAAAGTAGTGAAGAGTCACACTGGCACTTCAAATTCTGAATATTAGACTCTATTCTGGGTAGGTGTGGCCAACCTGTAAGGAGAAGTATTGTAGAGAACTATATAAGCACAGGGGAAGGGAAGGTGGGGGAAGGGAAGGAAAAACTGAGAACAAATTACTCTAAATTCTTAAAGCATCACAAAGTCAGAAAGAGTGATCCCTAATACTTCTTCGGGAAATAATAGAAGTTATTGGCTGTTGGAGGGAAGAAATGTCATTTTTGTTCTATGGAACCAACTCCCACCCATGCTCAGTCATGAAACTCTGATAAATCTTGAGAGAGAGAACCTCAGAAACTGGAGAAACATTGAGTAAATAGATGTAACTGTCACTAAAGGAGAGAGGGTGGGTAAACAATTTATATGAAGGAATAATCATAGCTACAATCTCATATTTCCAAGCAGGACAAGATAGTCTGCTTTATTTTAAACTGATAAGTGACTAGTTTAGAACTAGCAATAAAATATTATTATACAAATATTTTTTTTCAGGAATTGGTCTATTTTAACTCTTCTCATATATATTTGATCAATTATTCTGGAAGCATCCTTGTTAAATTTTTTTTCTCTCTCTCTCACACACATACACACACACATACACACAAAGACACACACATATGCATAAACACACATGCTAATGGCACACTTAGATATTCAATTTATGAGTTAAAGTTGCTATGTTTTTCTAACTCCACCATCCATATTATCTCTGTAATGTCAGTCCACTGCGACAATATATTTCAACGTGATCTAATGACCTTTCTTGTTAATGAAAGACAAAGAATGGACAGGACTATATTGGGAAAGTTGTTGTCTTAAAAATAATTAATTTTCTCATACAATATAGTTTGATCATATTTTTGCTACTTCCCCAGTTTCTCCCAGATTCTCCCTATCTCACTATTCACATACTTCAAGTGTTTTGCTTTTTCTTTCCTTCTCAAATGAAAAACAAAACACAGGAAAGAAATAAAAATTGAAAATCAAAACAGATAAACAAAGGAAGGAAAGAAAAAGACAGAATGAAAGAAAATCAATACCACAAAAAAAAATGCCAAAACAAAACAAACAGACACTATGGAGCCAATTTTCTGTTTGCCAACTTTTTCTAGGCATGTGGCCTGTTCTGGAGTAGAGATGATATTAACAGTGACATTCCAATGGAAACAGGACTGATATTTCTTTTCTCAAAAGACACCAACTGTAAATAGTTTCTTGAATAGGGTTGGGCCTTTGTGTTCACTTCCTTTTCTCAGTCTGTTAGGATTTTGCCAGTTTTGAACTTGTGTGTGTTTTCACAGTCTCTTAAAGTTTATATGTGGATCAGTTTTGTTGTTAGAAAGGCTGTTTCCTTTAAGTTATCCACCACTGTTAGCTGTCATATTATCTGCCTCCTCTTCTTCATGGATATCTAATCTTTGAGATAGGAGGTTTGATAATTTGCTGTTTAATATCATTAAGGTTGAAAATCCAATTCATTACAATTATACCTTGCACTAACATAAATTACAAAAAAAGCAAAACCACCTATATTTGTTGCACATGTAAATGTTAGAATGTAGTTAAGAAGTCTCCAATGTCCAAATATTTTTGAGATATAAAATTTAAGAAGCTCCAGAAATGAATTTTGCAATAGGAAAAAATAAAATTATTTTTCTAATCTCCTGGCTCTTATTTCCAATTTATTTGAACAGAGTATTTTGAAATTAGAGCTGTTTTACCCTTTGTGAAAATTCTTATGGCCAGTTGAACTATTTTCATGGACGTACAGTCATCAACATTTTAGTTTGAAAAACTTTAAAATAATATGAATTTCATTGTTTAAGGATGTATTCTAATTCCAATCTAAGACATCTGTTTGTCATAGAAAAAGTCACTAGACAAACTTAGGTTACTTCCTGATTCATAATGAAATAATTCAATATAGTTTTGTTTTAATTTTTCTTCATTGAGGCAAATTGCTTGTTGTTTTCTTGCTTTCTTCTGGTTTCTTAGGACAGTTGTAGTCTGATGTTTTCCATGATGAATCTGCACATTTATTACTTTCAAAACTTACCTTGAAAGAAAAGCACATAAAAACGTGAAAAAAAGGATATTATCCATCTTATAATGTTTGACATGTGTCACATACTTAGACTCAGATGAGAGTGTGTATAATATGTATTCAGTCTATTCAGTTGCCTGTTTAGATTCACTGTATAGAACTTTGTTTTGTAATAGAAGAAGTGCTATGATAGTGGGAAAATAATGTAGCCAAAAGACAAAATACTATATTTAAACACTTGATAATAATAATGATACTATAAAAATCTAAAAGAACATAATGTACACCTTAATTAATGTTCTGTTGCTGTGAAGAAACATGACCACAACAACTCTTACAAAAGGAAGCTAATTGGCACTGTCTTATAACTTCAGAAAGATAGTCCATTATCATCATGGTAAGAAGCATGTTAGCATGCGTGCAGACGTAGTGCTGGAAAAGGAGCTGAGAGTTCTCCATACTGATCCACAGGCAGCAGAAGGACACTCTGTATCACATCAGGCATAGCTTGAGCATACAAGACTTCCATGTCCTCCTCCACAGTGTCCCCTTCAACAATGAGAACATACCTACTCTAACAAGTGACACACTGGCACACTTCTTACAACTTCAGGCCACACGTCATAATAGTGCCACTCCCTACAGGTCAGGCAACATGAATCTATGGTGGCCAGGTTTTCTTAAAACCACCTACACTAAGCTGCTTATTATTAGTGAATTTCTGCTTTCTGAATCAAATTAGGATTATAACTGAGGACAAAGTAATAGAAATGTAAACTGTCAGGTTTAGTGAGGAGGTACTGATGCATGCCCAACAGCAACAATTTTAGAACAACTAGTGAAATAAAAACTATTGATCAACAAAAATCTAATAGTGCTTGCGTATTCTTATATCTGAAATGCAAACGAAAAGTAAAATCTAGATCATTCAGCTGTCAGCACTATGACTTACCATGTCAAATTTTGAGACAAGCTGCTATTTTTACACACTCTATTAAAACTTTAGTCTGGGTTTAAAATTAGGGATTAAGTTTTTGACCTGACCTCAAATTAAGTTTGACTTCCAGTTGCATTAACTGGAGAATATTTTAAAAAGGAGTTATACTGTCAAATATATTATGAAAGTAAAACTTTTAGTACATTTTAAGCTTGGAAGGAGAGGAGAAAACATAAACACTACTGAGATAGTATCATTCTCAAAACTTTGAAGCACAATAGAGTTATTAACAAGGTGAGTTATTTCTGCACGGAATATTAAATTCATGGCTTCCTTCAGTCTGAGAAAAAATGATGTTTTACTTCCTAATGATTTTATTTTACTTAAATAAGAGATCACTCATATGTATTTTCTTACAAATTTGTCTCTTTTCTGATTCCATTATCTGCCTCTCATGACCTGACTCCATAGAGGCCAAAATAAATCCTTTTACTTTTATGTCAGACAGCGAAATGAAACATACAAAAGACTGCATAGAACAATGAACCATTTAAAATGCATGCTATCTGTGAATGATTAGATCACTAACACTACCAATCGATCATTAATTTGTGTTCTATGCTATTATTTATATTTAAACAATGTAAAAGCCACTTAGTCATTTAGCCATTGAATAAAAAGTTTTCAACTAACCTTATAAACTACACAAATGCATCTTATGGTTCTATGGCAGTTTGGGTTTTGTTTGTTGTATACATTAGGTGATTAAGTAATTAAATTTTTGAGATATTGAAGTATCTTTAATGCTTAATGGGAAAATTATGCATGTGAACATGAACTATCATTCATAATTTTTGACAACTTTATATATGCATGCAGAATGTGTTCACAGTCACTGTACATTACCCTTTCTTACCCCTCTACCATTTCTGCTTGTTATGACTTGCTACTGGTTTGTCCAATCCCTTTAAGAGACAAGCAAACCACTTTGGAAAGCAGTGTGGCGGTTTATCAGGAAATTCAGGATCAACCTACCCCTGGATCCAGCAATACCACTCTTGCGAATATAACCAAGAGATACCTTATCATACAACAAAAGTATATGCTCAACTATGTTCATAGCAGCATTGTTTGCAATAACCAGAACCTGGAAACAACCTAGATGCCCTTCAGTGGAAGAATGGATGAAGAAAGTATGGAATATATACATATTAGAGTACTACTCAGCAGTGAAAACCAAGGACTTCTTGAATTTTGCATGCAAATGGATGGAAATAGAAAACACTATCCTGAGTGAGGTAAGCTAAACCCAAAAAGAGGAACATGGGATGTACTCACTCATATTTGGTTTCTATCCATAAATAAAGGGCATTGAGCCTATAATTAGTGATCCTAGAAGCTAAATAAGAAGGAGAACCCAAAGAAAAGCATATAGGCATCCTCCTGAATATTAACCTTCATCAGGCGATGAAAGGAGACAGAGACAGAGACAGAGACAGAGACAGAGACAGAGACAGAGACAGAGACAGAGACAGAGACCCACATTGGAGCACTGGACAGAAATCTCAAGGTCCAAATCAGGAGCAGAAGGAGAGGGAGCACTAGCAAAAAACTCAGGACCACGAGGGTTGCACCCACACACTGAGACAATGGGGATGTTCTATCGGGAACTCACCAAGGCCAGCTGGCCTGGGTCTGAAAAAGAATGGGATAAAATCGGATTCTCTGGACATAGCAGATAATGAGGACTGCTGAGAACTCAAGAACAATGGCAATGGGTATTTGATCCTACTGCACGAACTGGCTTTGTGGGAGCCTAGGCAGTTTGGATGCTCACCTTCCTAGACCTGGATGGAGGTGGGTGGTCCTTGGACTTCCCACAGGACAGGGAAACTTGATTGCTCTTTGGGCTAATGAGGGAGGGGGAC
>NW_026067914.1:10177964-10206766 GCF_014885135.2 Alexandromys fortis | reverse complement strand
TTGTAGTGAGGCACTGAGCCACAACTATTAGTTGGAAGGAAGGTCAAATCATTTAATTTAGTGAGCAATTTTTGATGCGAGGCAAAGTTACACATGGACAAAGAGCAGTTATATTATGGATCATTTTGTTTCTGAAAAGAGAAGAAATGACATTAGAGATTTAAAAAGTCAAATAAATTATAAAATAAAATCAATATATATATGTAGAATATATTAATCAAAGTAAAAAATTTAAATCCTTTAGATTTACTCCTTATTTTGGTGATAAGGTTTACAATGCAGTTAGTTTGAAGAATGTCTCCTAAGCCCTCTCATTATCATCATTAATTACCCTATCATTATACCAGTCTAAAATGTTGAAGTATTTACCAGGCAGTGGTAGTGCATGCCTTTAATTCCAGCACTTGGGAGGCAGAGACAGGTGGATCTCTGTGAGTTTAAGGCCAGCCTCGTCTACAGCTCAATTTCCAGGGCTCCTCAGAGAATCACTGTCTCAAAAATCAAAACAAAACAAAAATTTATAATGAATTAGTTAACAATTCCTGTCCTATCATGATATCATGTGTAAATCTGAATTTATGTGATCAATAATAAAGACACAATGATATTGTTTACATTTTACCTATATAGAAATTGAGATCATTTTGGAAAAAGTTACAAAGTTAGCAATGTAGAGGTAATTAAGTATAAAAGATGTGCTTTATGTATAGGTTAGTAAAATATTCTTATTCTGTAATAACAGTCTACTTCCATCCCACTTATCAATGTGATCCCCAAGGAAAAGAGAGTCATATCATCAAGGACTGTGAATATTAAATGCTCCATCTGTTCGCAAGTCTTTCCCAGTGTAAAAGGTGGGGGGGCATGGAAATATCCTCAGACGTGAATGGTTCAAAAACAGCTCCTAAAAAGGCAATAACTCCTTCAAATTAGGGGAGATATATGCTACCTAGTAGAGAACCTGACCCTTACCTGCCCATGAAAGTCAGCTTCTCTTGGGAAATATGATCTTATCAGAACAAAATAGGCTAGGAAATACCCTCTCCACTTATAAGTAGCAAGGAATTTCCTATCTCCTATCCTGTTTCCCGGTGTTTCCTTTGGTCTTTTGTGACAGCTCTATGCTTTGAATGTTGTAACTATTTTGTTAATCAGTGTATATCAAAAGTCTGTCTAGCACCTATCTATGAGTTATCATATAATTACCTATAAATCTTCCTAAGCATGAAAGATTGAACAGTACACATGCTCTTTCCAAATTATTCCTTGAAAAATCCACAGGGCTAGCAAGAGGAATGTCTACATAGTGAAACACTGGCAGAGTCAGGCAAAGGAACCATGTTTTAGTTATCACTCAAAGTGTAACTGTGACTCTCACATCTAAGGGTTGAAAAGAAATTAGAATGCAATAGCCAGAATCATCTCTTGCTCAGTGTGGGAAACTTTCTCATCATTGCTTCTTATATTCTTAGTTTCAGTTTTACAAACTTTTATTTCAAAAAATATACATGGCATTATTCACATAATGCTAATCTCTATAAAACAACAATTAAGAACAGAATTCCATTAACCTCTGTACTAACAGTATTATCATATTACCTGCATGCATTTATAAACTAGACAAAAGGGCTTGACTCGATATAGTTTTAGCTGTTAAAAGGTTATATTTAAAACAAATTAAGTCAAATCAGGTGACTTGGTCATACTAATGAGTTCTTCATCTGCTCTTTATGAATTCTTCTATAAATCCAAACTTCTCCTTGGAATTTATTCATTTTTTTCTGTATGTTTCTGCACTGCACAAGGTCCAGTGCTGTTGAAAAAAGACTCTTTTACTTTTCATTGTTTAATCATACTTCTCACCATTAATTTAAACATATAGCATAAGGAAGTGGAAAGTCAAGTTGTTTTTCTAAAATATTAAAGCAGTTGCCCATTATCCTCAAAGAGAAAATGTCATTCATATCACTTCATAGCTTTCCAATGACCTCCCGTACTTCGCTAGTTTCCTGCAATGTATTTTCTTGTTTATAATGAATGTCTTATAATATAGTTTTTGTGAGTGTGTTTTTTTAGGATTTCTCTGATTAACAGTTACACAAATGTGAAGGGGTACATGCTGTGTGTTTGGATCTATTTGCTTTATGTTCCTTTTCTCTCATTGCTCTTAGCTGTCGACGTGGTGTTAGTGGACTCCTGGCCTTCTATCTTGGTCTCACAACTGATAGACTAACACCTGGGATTAATTGTAAGTCAAATGCTCTTTCTTCTCTTGTACAGTGTTTGGTCAGAGAGATTATCACAACAACAGAAAGAAAACTGTATCTCTTCCTCCCTCCTCCATCCCTTTCTCTCTTCATCTCTCCCCTGTCAAGTTTCCTGTCTTCTGTCTCTTCTCCCTCCCTCCATCTTTTCTCACGTAATGACCTTCCTTCTGCCTTATCCTCTTCCCGCCAGCTTTCTTCCCTTCACTTTTTTAATAACACTTTTCCAATGATAAGAGAAAATTAGACTCAATTCTAAAGGTCTCATTTTCTTCATTTTTATTTTTTTGTAAAAAAATTATTGTGATTTTAAAAAGTCAAATTTGATTAATTTTCTCAAAAAAAGTCTGTTTTTAAGATCATGAATCTTGACGCTTTCACAAGCATATATTTAGTGAACACAATCAGTTCATTGTAGTTAAAGTCTAGAGTACAATTCTAAAAAAAGATTTGGGACGGCTGAAGAGATGGCTCAGCATTTAAAAACACAGGCTGCTCTTCCAGAGGACCTGCGTTCAATTTCCACCACCCATAGGTCAGCACACAGCTGCCTCTAACTCCTGTTCCAGCGGATCTGATGCACTCATGCAGACATACCAGAAAGCAAAACACCAATATGCATTAAATAAAAATAATTGCACATAAAAAAAAGGTTTAGGAGAGATGGGTTCACAATATTGCTCAACAATAGAATGCTCATGTAGCATTTAGGAAATTCAACTTCACTATAGCACAAAAGAATTAGTACTATATAAGAAACCTATCTTCTGAAAGAAGTGACATTAATGACTTTCTCTTTCATAGAAGAACATCTGTCCTTACTGTGTATACCAGTAGACATGTTTATAAACTCCAGTCAGGAATTTTTAGAGAAAGTGAAGTGAGTACCTTCATATATTGTTTTTCCTGCTTGGCTATAAATTCAATGTGACTAGTCAGAATAGTGTGCTTAGTTCTGTGATTCCCCAGCCCAGATGAACTCTATCCACTATACGTTTGAGACAAAAGAGACTCTTTATTCTTTAAATTAGTTCTTGTCAAGACTTTATCACAGTAAAATAAAAATTGTTAATAGAGTTATGCTATTATTCATTTTAAAATTCAGGATTCCTTTGGCCCTTGCAGCAATCATTACCTGTTGGCACACCCCCTACAAATGACTTATTATAAGATTCAATTTAATTTTGATGTATTTTTAGTGTAAATTAAATTAGTAATTACCAATCTTAGCTACATTTAAATGAGAACTGCTTTCATGCTTGGTTAACCACTTCATGATTCCATGATTTTTTGCAATTATTTAACGTGTCTTGTTATAGATTCTTTAGAAGTAAGTGGTCATGAAATAACTACTTTCAAATATTTGGGAAGAAGAATGAAATGAAAAAAACACTGAAAGATGAGAGCTTAAGTATACTTGAATTCTATACAGTGGTTTACAACTGGTTTTCTTTCCTTAAGACTAGCCAAAGATTAATTATTCAATACCACCTCAATCAAAGCTCTCTATAGAATTTTGCACGATTATTATTGTTAAAACATTATTTGAAGGATTGGAAAGATGATATAGTGGATAAAGAAAATTATCACAAGTCTTGATAGTGATTTCAATCCCCAGAAATCACACAGGAAGAAACAATTGATGAAAGTTGTCCTCAAAATTTCACATGTGTAAATACACACACACACACACACACAAACATACACCACAGTGGTAAAAAAGCTTTGTGAAATTGCATCCAATTTTCAATTAGTTTTAGAAGCATTATTATATTGCAAGTGTAGGCATATAGTTTCTCTGCATTTTGCTAGCCATTTCACTTTATGAAAGCTACAAAATAAGATTCCATGTTTACTCTCAGCACGTATCTGAGCCAGTGCTCTTTGTGCATCACTGCTTTGACCACTTCCATATGGATTATCTGGATTGACTCTGACGCTGAAAACCTCTGTCAATTAACTACACTACTGCACTGAAGGCTTCCATTATTAGAGAAGCTCTATTGGATTCCCCCAGTTCCGCATCATGTGTTCGCGTTATCCTATATTATTCTTCTGGTATCAATGCTCCTGCCTTTTTTAATCCCATGCTAGCCCAGAGCTCAGCTTTAAGAATAAAAAGTGTACATTTTAACACAAAATTTAAAATATGAACACAAATTCCCATTAGCACAGCAAAGTTGGACAAGACAAGAAAAAATTTCAGTTACTATGAGGTGAAAAATTCCCACTATTTTCTTATTTATTATAACCAAAGATTAAAAAGGAAATAGAAATGACTGCTAGTACCATAAAATACATTAAGTTATGTGCATTAAAACAGTGAGCACAAGTCTACTGTTCTGTGTAGTCATTTATATATTATGCTTTAACATGTTTCTGACACATATATGCATGCACTTTTTATTGCCACAGTATTTCTATTTTTATAACAGGTACTTTTAATGGACTGTTCTGATTTGAGACACTTTAATTTTGCAGCAGCGTAATCGTTTGACCTATTCAGATTACCATGTTTCCTGCCTCTAACAGTTATCCTTAGTGACCAATAGGTGTAGTTTATTGTAGGGAAGCATACCTGCAAGTCATAAGAGAGGACAAGGACTAAAGATATCACTGAACAGCTGGCATTTCAGTCACGCTTTTTGATATTTGTAAGGTCTCTGAAACATACACAGTTTTCTGAGGGATGCTTTCTTATCCTCAATGTTGATAGGCTCATTCAGGTTAGTCTTGTAGGGGGAGAGAACACTGGTGTACCTCGTTTCCTTATTGCAAAACTCATCCTTCTATACCTATTGTAAAAGAGTTGAGACTTATGGAACTGAATTAAGAAGATTATAGCTTTACTTTCATAAAAAGCTGTTTAAAAACCAAAATGGGAAATTAATATATATCAGTATTCAAGAACAGGGCTAAACAGGAAGCTCAGAGGCACAACCCTTTTGTAGAATGTGCAAGGTCCTGCTTTTAACCATTTCTATCAAATTGAAAAATTGGAATTGAATATGTAGAACAGAATATGTGAGTATCAAAAATAAACTTCACTCTAGAAAATAATATGTTTTCCTGAATAAAAGGTTAGTGGCATAAAGGAAGATAAACAGTAAGTTAGGACAATAATTAGTTGAAAAAAAAAGAAGGGGGAAAAAATCAAAATTTAGGAACACAAGATAGCAAGTTCTAATATGCAACATCTTTGGAAAGTTGTATTTCCAACTCTTTATTATTTTATTATACCTTTCATTATTATTTGGCACTTTCATAGAATTATTTAATTAATTTTCGGCCTTTTTCTCCATTGTCTTCTCTCATACTGGCATCGACTCAATGAGAATCCTTTTGCTTTCTTGTCTTCTTTGTGTGTGACCCTCAGAATTTAATTAGAGTTGCTTGTCAGTGTGTGTTGGAGACTATTAGTTAAAGCAAGGGCAATTATTTTTTGGCTCCACTAGTAAGAAAATTGCCAGCCTCCCCTCCCCTCCCCCAAAAAAAGGTTAATTGCTATGGTTTCCCTGGGAGATGTAGGCTCTCATAGGCTGTTCCCACATCCACAATGAGTTTTGAAAGGCTCAGTCACATGTTGTTCTTGTGCAGATACGTGAAGAGGCAGTGGCTTACTTGGGGCTGTAACACATATAAGAAACATGTTTCTCTATATATGTTCTGTCCTAGGTTCTTATATATTTTTGCTCCCTCATTTGAGAATTGGAGAGGTTTTATAACTGTCCCTGTTGAACTTAATTATTCTAGTATCACTTATTCTGGGCACTTTAGCCAGTTATAAGTTTCTGCATTAAACATTGCCTATGCTAGTGAGAAGCATCTCAAATAAAGGATGGATAGGGCACTAATCTACAAATATTAAAAGAAATATTTGAAAGACAAATTAACATAAATAACTGTTTAGTAAAACTATTGTAGTAAATTCTTTGCTAGGGCTCATAAAGTCTCTAGCCAAGTGCTCTTGACCAGGGTTTAAGGAACCAGCTATGAGTTCCTTAATGTGGAATGGGCCTTGAATTCAAATGAAAAGAGGTTGTTTATTTTCCATTTTTCCATAGTCTATCAGTAGATGCCTATCTTTAATCCCAGCACTAGAAAGGAATATAAGTTAGGATGAGACAGGATCTCACTGTCTTTCAGGCTGAAGATTTCACAAAGGGAAGGTGAAGGTAAGAGCTCTCTAGTGGCTTGGCTCTTTTCTTTTCTGATCTTCAGATTGAACCCCAATATCTATCTCTGTGTTTTTATTAATAGTGCTACAATACTGTTCATCGGTATATGAAAGTTTCTAGTTTTTGTGTGCCAATTTTGTAAATTTCCACTTTCTTGTCAAAGTTTATTAGCATTATGAGTTTAATAGTGGACTCTATTGTTTCTTATGTGTAGTTATGCCATACACTTTGACTTCTATCTTTCCTTTTGTAGCTCATTTCCTTCTCTTGCTTATTACTCTCATTAGTAATTCAAGCCCAGCAATTAATAGGGATGAAAGAGAGGTTTCTTACAAAACTTCCTCTTTACCCACATTCACAATATCATATTCTGACATCTGCTTCCTCACAAGTCCTTAACAGGCATTGACTACTGGCTCTCAAAGGATTGCATCTCTGGGAAGCATGCCCAGGTGGGATGAGTACCCATCAAACTGATGCCTCATGAATTTCCATAAGCCAAGCCCGAAAGACCTCCAAAGGAGGGCTGTGTTTTAGGTGCCATGAGAACTTGGAGTGTGGAAATATGTTGCAGGAAACACTTAAGGACAATGATAAGTAGCAATACAATCTCCCCAATTAAGACATAAGTGATGACCTAAGAGGGACTGAGGAATTTCTTGAGATTTTATAAGGCCTTAAAAAGAAAACCAGCCTCAAAGAGATATGCCTGAGATTCTAGTCATGTTGAGGCTGAAAATCTGCTCATGAAGCAGTAGTAAAGGAACTTATCAAATCATGTGCTTTTTAGTGCTTTTAGTTTATTGGACCAGTTTGTTTTGGTCCCTGGATGCATTAAGGGCTTGGTAGGTAGTAAGGCAGACTGCCTGGAAACATGCCAATAAAGACATGTCATGGACCATCTCTACTTCTTCTGCCACAAAATCAACCTGCTATTATGTGGATGGGCTGGTATAAGTGTTGATTAAGTAATTCCCGGACTTGGAGGGCTTTGGTAGAATACCAGACCATTTGGTTAAGGGTTTCTGCTGCACTGGCCATTCATGTCAGTGTAATCAGGGATTTTGTAGCTCTGACAATAGATGACATAATGGCAGTGATAATGGCCGCAGTGATGTGAAAGTCACATTTAAGATAAGCAAGGTGTTGTAATGAGTTTAGTCCATGACGGAAACTGTGAGCAAATGAATAGCATTAGCAGAAAGAAGAAAGAGGGCAAACACATACCAGGGTAGTCCCCCAAGTCACCAGCTTTCTATATTGGGAATCCTCAATGTGGGAATGTAGATTTGGCACTCCTCAGGGCTTGGATACTCCCTGGGAACATCATTATCATTATCCCCTTGTTGGGCTAAATATTTAAGATCTCTAGCTGGCATCCAGAGGGTCCTCTTTTCATTTTGAGGGAAGACACATCCAAACCATCTTACTGCAGTGAGGAGTGGTCTGGTCCTCTCCAGGCCCCAGTCAAGGGGTCCCTCCATCTAGGGTTGGGGTCTAGTTTAATATGGACCTCAATCAGGTTGGGCCAAAGATTTACAACATAGAGGTTATCAGAGAATAGAATGAATGTCTCTTGTATGGAATCCAATGTCATAATGGCAGCAAATAATTCTTTAAACTGTGCAGATCCCTCCACCTCATGAGAAATTGATTTTATAGACATTGGCTCCTCTCTCTGTAGGAGGCCTCCAAGTCAGTAAACACTGTAAGAAAATTGGCATTGGGTTGAGACAGAAAAAGCTTAGGGGTGGGGGCTCCACTCCAGTGCAGAAAAGAAGCTCATCCATTTCTGAGGGCCATAGTGGCAATAATTTTTTCACCAAGGGCTATGGAAATTCTACTATTATTTCTCTGAAGCCAGGTGAAATCAGTGATTTTAAATGGAAGAATAAGGAATGAGTTTCTGTGTCAAATGTCCTGACCAAAATATTCCTGCCTTTAGTTATGCAATTGACCATCTGATTGGTCATGGAATAGACCCTAGGAACTTTGCCCACTGAGAGGTGAATCCAATGAATGTGCTCCCTCTCCTGTGCTAATAATGCGATGCACAAGGTTTTCCCAGGAAAGATATATAGGAAAACAGGCAGGTCAGAATCGAAGCTCCTCTGGGATGCTGGGTCAATGTCCTGTTGTACCTGATGTAAGATCTGCCGACAGTAAAAGAATAAAGTAACTTGGGATGAGAGATCGAGGCCATTCAGGAGTTCAAACAATGGAGGCAACTGTTCCATGACAACAGATGCCCATAGCCTCATCCAATTTATTTCTCCTAGTACCTTTTGGAGTTGAGGTATGTTATAAGAATACTGAATGTGTAATAGGGGTTTGGCTGGAGACACCAAATCAAGGGACAAGATGGAACCCCAAATTTTAGAGGGAGGAATAGGCTAAACTTTATTTGGAGCCACCTTGAAGTTATTATCCTTTAGAATGGCAGGGTAATTTGCTGTGAGGTTAAAAAGGGCTGATGAAGTAGGACTTCCCAAAATAATATTAAGAAAAGAGATCACATAAGCAGGGCCCTGGCCAGATCTCTCCAGTCCTAGGCAGTGCAAAATTAATGAGCTAACGCCTGGATCATGGTTTTAGCCCATGGTGAATTTGGCCCGTCTTCAGCTACAGCTTTCTTTAAATTATTAAGATCCTGGGCTTCCCAAGGGTACCAGGCATTAGGCTGCTTACACTTGGGTTAACATTTACAGGAAACAGGTGTGCCATTTCTCTCTGTGTGCCTCCAGAAGAAGCTACCTGCCCTAGAAATCTGGAAGCAGCAACTGTCCCTACTAAATTTCTCTCCCCGATCTGAAGCTGGGGGCAGAGGGAACTCCCCTATAGGATGGGTCTCTTCTATAGCAAAGCAGTGGGGCAGAGTTCTCAAAAGGGATTCATAGACGGATCTGGAGATGAAGGGCCCCTTGAGAGCCAAGGGGCGCTATAAAAGGCTGGGTACACTGAACTAAGTTCCAAAGATTTATTGAACTAGGTTCCAAAACAGAATTTTGTTTAGTAAGGTGAGCATCCAAACTGCCTAGGCTCCCACAAAGCCAGTACGTGCAGTAGGATCAAAAACCCATTGCCATTGTTCTTGAGATCTCAGTAGTCCTTATTGTACGCTATGTTCAGCAATTCCGGTTTTACTAGACATGGATGGAGGTGGGTGGTCCTTGGACTTCCCACAGGGCAGGGAACCCTGATTGTTCTTTGGGCTGACAAGGATGGAGGACTTTACTGGGGGAGGGGGAGGGAAATGGGAGGCGATGGCGGGGAAGAGACAGAAATCTCTAATAAATAAAAAGTAAATAAATAAATAAATAAATTACAAAAAAGAGACAAGCAAAGCCCACTTCCCCTTCTGCCAATTCAAGTGGATCTTGGATCTTCCTCTTTCAGCCTGCACACTCCCTCTCTGACCCTCTTTCTGTCCCTCTTAGGAAGAGGTGGATGCTGCCTCTTCTTCTGCCTCCCCCTTCTTTCCCCCCTCCATGTTTCTCTCTGTCCTTCTCCCCCTTCCCCTTCCCCTTCCCCTTCCCTTCCATAACTAACTAAATAAACTAAACCCAAACCCTCTCTTTGCATGGCATGCCTATCCCTCTCTCACCTGCTTTGGCTCATTGTGTGACCCTCTGTCCTGCCCTGCCAATATGCCAAGGTCTCCTCCCACCAAGGGGGACCTGATGAAGCCTCTGCTCACCTGCAACTACCCCTCTTGGGACTGCCTGCCCCTCAAAGGACCTGTGCCCCTGCTTATATCTTTAAAAAGAATAACAGTGCATCTGTATGTAAAGAATATATTTCAATAAAGTGTGGTAACTGAGTACTTACTAAGAGAGTTTCTGTGCTTTAAAGTTTCCAAAATTATAAGTGTGTTTGCATTGAATTTATAGATATAATATGACTGTGGCAACCTGCAAAGTAAACATTTATAAAACATTCACATGAAGTGGGTTCATTTACATGAGGATGAAGCAAAGTCAAACCCTCACAGATCATTTACCATCCAAATGACATTCAAAATAATTATTTTGACATTTAATAGGAAATTATCTATATCAGAAAATGTGCAATACCAAGGGTTTAGAAATTTATCAGTGAAGTATTGGTACTTGTAACTTTAAGAAAGCTCATAAGAATAAACACTATCCTCATTAAAAACAGAAGTGCTTCTACCTTTTCAAATGTTCACAATTTATAACAGTGTTTGGAATCTTGCGGATAATTTGGACCCAGAAATCATGAGAATACTCTCCCAAGAATCCCAAATATTTTGAGTATTTAGAATTGAAGGAGATAACTGCAAGACAGAAAAAAAGTTTGTACATTCCATCTAGACCCTTTAAGAGACAAACTAAGACAGAAAATACTTATATATATTGCTGGGTTCATGTTGGCACAAGTTTGAGAAGAATAATAATGCAAGGTGGGGCTTTCATAAGACAAGAGATTACATTTCAAATAACAGCAATATTAAAATGAATGGCATATTATATTCACTTCAGATATGTGCTTAAGGGAAGAAAAGTGGGGGAGTCAAGGACAGGAAGGTCATTGAGACAACGAAAGAGACAGTGCTGCAGAAATGGATAATCACATTCAATTCTTAAGAGCTTATCTATCAGTCTTAATATTTTCATATTTCTTAAAGAAAGTCTCTGAGTATAAAAATCAACAATAGTGAATATCCTTTTTCATAGTCAAATTTTTATGTCACTAGTGTATTATCATTTATCTGGATAACCATCATTTTCAGTGCAACTCTGATTATCCTGGCATATTCAGAGATGTATACACCCAAAGTTCTTTTTGCTGTCATACTTAAAAAGAGTACCAGGAAGAGAAAGAAATGGATGAATGAGGTGAGGAATAAAATAACAGTTCCAGTAAGCAAAAAAAAAAAAAAAAAAAAAAAAAATCCTAGCATTGAATCATTTGTAGTGAGGCACTGAGCCACAACTATTAGTTGGAAGGAAGGTCAAATCATTTAATNAAATAAATAAAAAAGAATTTTGTTTAGTAAAGAACCGCCCCATTTTAATGGGGGTACACTCACCCACAAACTGATTGCCCATCAGCGATTCTTTCGTATTCTCACATGAGATTTTTTCATTCCTCACATGGGATTCTTTTGTTCCTGACACGGGTTTCTTCTGTTCCCCACATGGGATTCTTCTGATCCTCACACGGGGCACCAATATGCCTGGTTCTCTGGAAGAAACCTGGTTCTCAGGAAGAAAGAGGGGGCAGAACCTGACCCCTCTGACTCTACCTGGGGCTGATTGAGACAATGAGAGTCATGACTCAGAGCTCCCTCTCACCCTCCCCCCACCACCCCGCACCGAGGAGACATACACCCACTGAGTCAGGAGTAGTCAATGCAGGATCTCTTTTAATTATATAAAGCAGGGACTTATATAGGGGTGATGGGGGTGGAGAAGCCTGGGATAGGCCAAGGCAAAGCAAGGAACAGGGGCCAGTGATATTCTGCCACACTAGCAGTGGCTGGGCAGAGGGGGGTTTAGGTAGGATAGTCAGAGACAGGTCTCCAAACTCTAGCTAGTCTCGGGGGATTACATTAGACCTCATGCCAACTCAAGTTACTCTTAGAAAATTATGCTGGGCCTCATGCTCAGGCTTCATTAGGCCCAACAATGAACTCACAGTATGTATGGCAGTCTACACAAAACCTATGAAAGATAAATCCTGTAACATTCCATCATGGATATTAAAGAGGCACATGTGGTACCAATCTTAACTGAGTACTCTATGGAAGGTGATGTCTCCTAGGAGAAGAGTCAATTGTCTTCACGGATGGGGCATCTCATAGGATGCCCATCTCCAGAGGATGGCACTGTATCCACTTGTTAATGGGGAGTTTTGTACCAAATGTTTTTTTTTTTTAACAAAACAACCAAATTTAAAGGATGAACAAAAATAAATAAAGAAGATGACATGGCATTAGAAAGGCTACATATTAGAGTGCATTCCAGGAAGAAGAAAAGGGGGTAAGTGAGTGTACAGAAGGAAAAACATTATAATAATATATTGAATTCTCAAAAGATAAATTAAAAACAGTACTTGGTTTCTTAAAAACTTCAAAACATTGCATTAGAATTCAATTTCTTGATAGATTAAAGATATGGAATTTGCTGCATTGAGCCTAATTTTTAATTTTATTATATCATGCATGGCAATATTGATTATCCCCTCTAGAAAAATTGCTACCTTAAGTAATATTTAAAATTAGCTTCTATTTCTGGTATATGTTTTGTTTGCTTTATGAAATACTCTTTTGATCATTCAATATATAAAGATATTAATTATGTTTTATTTTTATGGAAAACTAAAAGTAAATTTTTTGTTAAATTAGAATTCTGACAAGGAAAGGATAAGGGGGGATATTTTAGGAAGATACAATTTGGCTTGTCAGGAGTCTCATAGGAAAAATAAGATCAATACTCTCCACAGCAGGAGATCCTTTACTGTCAGTGGAATGTGGTAATAGAGCTCTGAGGATGAAAAAAAATGCACCAACGTGTCCCAGCTTGGGCCTATGTAACGAGCAAGCTACTATTAAGAAACTAAACTAGATTCCCAAGAACTTAATGCTCTGATCAAATGCTTAAATGTCACTTTGTAGTTGCATTTCATGTGTAGCTCTTGCGCTCTTTTAACCCACTGGGCACATAAAATATGAAAATTTTGGAGAAGTATGTGACAACTTACATGTATGGTTTGTGTACTGTGCAACTAATTAGTGATCAGAAGGAAAATCAAGAACCTTCAAAAATTAAAACTCAGTATGTCAGTCCTTTTGTTTACCTAAATATCCTTGTTGTCTTGAGGATAATTATAATGAAATTAGTTTTTAATATAAGCTTACAACTTTGACTTCACAGAAATCCTCTGCATCTGTGTTCTCATTACTGGATACACAATTAATAAGTTATCACATCTGAATAAATTACTTTCTTCTTTCTCTCTAGTTTTCTGTTCCTTAATGATACTATTCTTATTTTACTTATTTTTCTAAAATTCTTGAACATAATGTACATTGTACAAAGCATACCCATATATGCTTGTGCCATTTAAAACAAGTTCCTCCTCATCTTAACACATTTAAATTATTTAAAGGTTTATTTTAATTTTATGTATATAATATATAAATAGGCATACACAAGGGGGATGTGATTATAATACTTAATAATGTGATTGTACTCAGCAGCATGGTGGGTGGGCCCCCAGACCCCCAGGAAAGGAAGCCTCAGCAGTGAAGTGGGCTTCTGCAACAGCTGTGTCTTCCTGATATTGACCACCTGATTCCCAGCCTCAAACTCGACTGTAACTGGAGGAGCAACCATTGTAGCAATATCTATGCCTGCACCAGGAGGAGTTACTGTATGAGCCATGGGCCTGTAAGCACCTGAAGGAACGATTACAGAAGACTCTGCCCTGGTTATACCTTAAGGACTATTCCAGGGAGATACAGCCTCAACCTATATCAATCGGACGAAGAGACATGCCTGAAACACAGGCCCCAACTCTTCCAATTAGAGGAAGACATGGATATTATAACAGGGTAAGAATACAGTCAACTGCCTTTTCGTCAATTTGGCGCCGAAAGCGAAGAAGGAAGCTCCCGCCCCTCCAAAAGCCGAAGCTAAAGCGAAGGCCTTGAAAGCCAAGAAAGCAGTGCTGAAAGGCGTCCACAGCCACAAAAAGAAGATCCACACATCGCCCACCTTTCGGCGGCCCAAGACCCTGCAGCTAAGAAGGCAGCCTAAATACCCCCGGAAGAGCGCACCCAGGAGGAACAAGCTTGACCACTATGCCATCATCAAATTCCCCCTGACCACCGAGTCAGCCATGAAGAAGATAGAAGACAACAACACACTTGTGTTCATTGTGGACGTCAAGGCCAACAAGCACCAGATCAAACAGGCTGTGAAGAAACTCTATGACATCAATGTGGACAAAGTCAACACCCTCATAAGGCCCGACGGAGAGAAGAAGGCTTATGTTCGGTTGGCTCCTGATTATGATGCTCTGGATGTTGCCAACAAGATCGGAATCATCTAAACTGAGCCCAGCCCGCTAATTCTAATAAATACACTTTTTCACCAAAAAAAAAAAAAAAAAAAAAAAAAACCATAAAGAGCAACACAGCACCACCAGACACTGGTAGTTCTACAACAGCAAGACCTGAGCATTCTAACACAGATGAATGATCTTAAAAATAATATTATGAAGATGATTGAGGCCCTTAAAGAGGAAATGAAAAGTTTCCTTAAAGAAGTAGAGGAAAAGGCAAACAAAGCATCAGAATAAATCTCTTAAAAAAAAGCAGAAAAAAACCATCAAACAGGGGAAAGAAACGGTTCGAAATTTGAGATGGGAAATAGAGGCAATAAAGAATACATAAACCAAGAGAAATCTGGAAATGGAAGACTGGAAAAACTGAATCAGGAGCTGCAGAAGCAGACATAAAAAATGAATACAGGATATGAAAGGAGAATCTCTGGTGTTGAAGATACAATTGAGGAAAAACGTACATCTGTCAAAGAAAGTGTTAAATTCAACAAATCCTTAACACAAAATATCCAGGAAATCTGGAGGTTATGAAAGAAAAAAAAAAGCCTAAAAGTAATAGAAATTGAAAGAAAAGAAGTTCAGCTCAAAGGCACAGAAAATATATTCATCAAACTCATTTTAAAAAATCTTTCCTAACCTAAAGGAGGATATGCCTAAATGTAAGAGCCTACAGGACACCAAATAGACTATAGACTGGACCAATAACAATTCCCCCCCACCACATAATAATCAAAACACTAAACATATAAAATAAACAAAGAATATTACATACTGCAAAAGAAAAAGGTCAAGTAAGATATACAGGCAGACATTACATTGAATTACATTCAACTTGTCAGTTGGAAACAATGTTTTAGTTAATGGAGTCCTAACTCTTAACAAAGATGTTTTGTAAAACACACAAAAATATCTAAATAAAAAAATCATCAGTATTACTCAATATTTGTATATTTTTGGCTAGTTTATCATTAGAAGTTTATAAATGTATATAATTATAATTATTTATTTTATTTGGGGATTTTAGGCACAGCTATCGGCTAAGGAAAAGTTAAACTTGAAATCTTAGTGAATAGATTCATTACATTTTATTTTTTTTAAGTATGTGTTATCATGAATTAGCTGTGGCAATTCTCTTGGATCACTTTTCTCTGCATGGCAGACTTACGGAGGGCTGAAATTTAACATTTGATAGCTGAACATTAACAAATGAAATTAACTGTGAATTTTAACAAAGTAATATTGAAAAGTAAAATATGACACCTGACACTTGCTAATCACTAAGATTTTTTTTTAAAGCAATAGCTGTCCTAGGATGAAATAGGAAAACTCACTGTTTCTCTTTTAGAGACACATGTAGCTGCAAAAAAAAGGGGCAATTCTGTTTGTTAATATAGGAAAAATAAGAAAAAAATAATTAGCAAATATAAGATCAGTGGTATAGAGGAACTGGATAATATATGCTTAGTAATAACTGATTTGGAACAATTTTTAATACTTAGGCAACCCGGGGAAAAGCTGTGAGTGCAGGAGAGAGGTGAAATGCCATATGTCCTAGTTAGCAGATTCTCCAAGTTGACGTTTTGGCATTTCAGCATGTGGTGCACAGGCTTTACACCAGCCCACTGGGAACCGAAGAGGTGAAATTTGAAACTTAGACAAAGGTTTTCATGGTGACAGAAATATAGCAAATGCAAGGCAGTAAAGATTAGACTGTGGGTGTTTCCACCCCTCTATCTGTTCCAAGAATTTCAAATAGGAGAGAGCGCCAAATGATGATGGAAAGCTAGACTCCAGAAATAATACTTTGTGGAAAGTTACATGGTCTATTTCTAAGAGGAAAATGTGACAGCCACCATATCAGGGCATGGAATTATCTCCTTAGTTTAAGTTTTTGAAGCACCGTAGTCTTGTTCCCTGAAGGTTTCTGACACTGAAGTCAAAAGTCTTTTGCTTTACAGTGAAAAGAAACCTTAGGCAGAATACATTAATACATTATTGAAAGACAGAAGGAGAAAAATATGTGGGTATCTTAAAGTTTACAGTTATTCAAAGTTTTATGATTAAATCTGTCAGATTATGCAATTAAAATATTTTGATAGACTCAGGATTTTTGAATAGTCACACATGGACAAAAATGTGCTTTAAAAATCATCTTCCTTCCTTTTTTTTTCATCAAGAATACACAGACCTGTAGCTTTTAAATACACAAACATTTCAAAAAGCTTGTAGTCCTCAGTGTAGAAGAATAGTGGAAATCTGAGGTTCTTACCAGCCTTTTAAACACTCGAAAGTAACATTTGTGAATGAAAGGACCTTTAAAGAAGTCGCCATTCTATTTTCATCATTTGTATACATGTGCATTGCTAAAGCATAATTTATTAGAAGAACCTTGTCAGAGCAGCACACATTTACCGAGGCAAATGATGATCCTAGGGCAATTTCCTTATCCTCATGATTTAGGGATGAGGTAATTGAAGTCTATCTGGATAAGGGAAACAGAATGTACTATTTAATCTATAATATTAGTCAGGATCTTGAATATTTCACTTTTAATAGTCACAGCATAATATATTGAAACACTTTTTTAAGCTCTGGAAAAAAAGGGGATGCTGTCCTCAGAAAATTTCATCCAGGGGCCATTTCAAAGATAATGCATTTATCACATTATCATCTAATGAATATTTTTCCCAATCCAAAGTAAAACAATAAAAATGAATCATAACTATTATAGATGAAAACCAAGTAAAATGGGCTCATTCTTTATTTGCTAAGACTGTCTGAAGTATTCATAGTCTTGACATATACCTGTTGTGTATTGTTCTGGCTCTCATATATTGTCTAAATTTAGAGTGCAATCAGATTAGTTCAACAGTGTCTCCATTGAAATTATTTATGTCCCCATTCCTTTGTTTGGCCTTATTGGTACAGCAATAAATCAGAAACCATTGCTACTTTCGATATCTCTAGAGGAAGACTGAAATACATTTATTGTAGCATAAGGGTTGCATTTTACTAAGGAAGTCTGCTTCACTCTTGAACATTTCAAGCTTCCTCTCAGATTCATCTGTGACATTCTCTGAGGCTAAAGCTCCCTCTTCCCAGATGGACACATCTAGTTCTTTAAATCCTGTGTTACTAGATTCACTGACAGTCCTTGACTCTAGTTAATCTATATTAAAGGCACATTCCTAATCTCTAAACACCCCAAGTGATTAATAGTCACTTTATGAAATTGTCACTTCTGTTCATTTAAAAACAGCACACTGCTGACCCAAAGTAACTTACTGTAATTTTAAAATATTTCGAAAAAAACATGCATATGCAATTCACTGCTTCCTTAATGAACATAACAAAATATATAACAGGCTTTGGACAAATAATGGTAAATTTGGGTTTGTAGATGAACCTCAAATGGAGTTTTTATTTCGTTTGAAAGGAAACATGTGATTCCCTATCAATAAGTGTTAATATAGATGATAGATGGATGATAGATAGATAGATGGATAGATGATAGATGATAGATAGATAGATAGATAGATTAGATAGATAGATAGATAGATAGATAGATAGATAGATAGATAGATAGATAGATAGATGCGAATGAAATGAAAGTGTCTTGAAATTTGGAAGGAAAGAAACCCTGAATTGATGAACATATGAACACATTTAAATTCAAATCTCATATTTTTGGAATGTCTACCCATGTGCCAAGCATTGCACTAGGAACCACAGGAGATGTATTTCAGAAAGGAAGATATCATAACAGAGTCACAGCCATGTTGGAGCTTGGTAAGAAACAAGAGTGAACATATTATATATGCAATTACACAGAGCTTCTGACAGAACTCCTCAGAATGTGAATTTCAAAGCTCTAACAGCCAAGTTGAGCCCTCAAAACCAAATAATACTTAACAGGCAGCAAAAGTAGTAATAAAGAATAAAAGAAAGATAAATACAAGTTTTCTACATACTTTGGAAAATGACCTAACATTATCAGTTCTATATGCTAGACATTATCATCTCTCAATTGCCTTTTTAAATTCAAAATCACACAGTACACACTTAAGCCTTCTGTTTAGAATCTTGCAAAGCTAAGATCCACTGAGATTGGATCATTGTTATGAGACTCAGAAGGAGATAAGTCTTTCAGGCTGCTACATATGTACACAGATCTTAACAGGCAAAGAACTATAATCCTTAAATCTTACTATTTACCTTCTTTAAAATGAAATTATTTTTAATTTATTTGATCACCAGTTAATAAAAAGGGTCTCTGATATTAATAATGAAAACTATTTTACTTTGAGCACACCCAGATAACCTAATACATTTATCCAATTTCAAAACAGTGTATAAGTCATTTGTTTTGTATGTGTATGTGTGTTGTGTGTGTGTATGCGTATATTGTGTGTGTTTGTGTTTTGCTTTGATACTTAGAAATAATGGAAGTGCAGCTCTGCATATAGCATTTCGTTTCTGAAGTTTCTAGGAATCTTCAAGTTCATGGTCATTTGCTAGAGAAAGGAAACCTATCTTTCAGGATTCGATACTAAAAAGTTTAGATTGAAAACATGTCTTCCTTATTAAATACTTTTGAAATAAAAGGAGGTTAAACTGATTTTTGATGATTCAAACTGAAGCCTATATGTTTTATTTTTCTCTGAGAAATTAGTCATATACAACATTTCATAAATTAATTTTTAAATTAAATGAGTTTTAAGCATGAATTTTACTACTAACTTCATAAAATGTCTCATTTTAAAACACGAGCTTTCTAGAGTATCATTCCCCCTCTCTTTTGCTCTATCTCTTGTTCTTTGTATGCATGCAAATATACATGCACAAGTATGTAATTGTGCATATGTTTGTGTATTTTTTGTGGGCATGTTCCTCCGCATTCATTTCTTACAACCTGAAATAGTTGTCCAGGAGAAAAGGGGAGAGTTCAGGTGCATTCAGTAGTAAATAGGAGGCAAACTAAAGGTCACAAATGTTTTGGGCTTTGAAGCTGTCAGCAAGGTGCATAGAGAGCACCAGGGCTGCAGGTCACCATGTTGGGTTCATTAGTACAGATACAGATTTGAAGCTCACTGACAAACTGCCCTTCAACATATTTTAAAAATCATGACTATAAGAGCAAAGTGAACCCAATATACTTTAAATTCTTAGTTTTTCAAAATATCCTGAAAGAAACACGGACACACAACTAGACAATTTTCAAAGACTTAGAGACATTCATTGGAGGAAGGATCAGCCCCAATTGTTATGTCTTTATCAAACCCTTCTTCTCTAGGCTCAGGAATCTATGTGGAAGAGAAAGTAGAAAGATTTTGAGCCAAAGGTGATGAAAAACTCCAAAGTTACAATGTTATTCAGACCGCAGAAGACTACTACACATATGAACTCACGGGGAGTGTGGCATCATGCAACATATAGAAGTATGGCACTGCTACATCCAGACTGGGTACCCGCACTGAGATTTGCGAATGAAAATTGAGTCTCACATCATACTAAGTAACTCTTGTAGTTGTAGTTGATGATACCTTCTGGGAAAGGGAATATCAGTTGTTTTTTTTTTTTTTTTTTTTTTTTCAAATGGGGATTTCACTGAGTATGTCAGTCACAGAGCAGGTCAAAAACTATGCCCTCAAGTAGTTGACCAACACAATACCACGACCATGCTGTCTTTTTCTCCAGAGAGATTTTTGTTTCATTGTTTCCCTTTGGTTAGTGTTTTCTTTTTGCTGTTTGTTCAATATTCATTGAGTGTGTATGTATATATGTGTTTTAAGGAGATGTGTGTGTGTGTGTGTGTGTGTGTGTGTGTGTGTGTGTGTGTGGTAGAGAGAGAGAATAAATATAGTTTGGTTGGAAGTGGAAGCAGAAAGTATCTGGCAGGAGTTGGGAGAGAGGAAATCTTGCATAAAATGAACAAAAAAGAGAAAAAGTAAGTAATATCATGAAAGGAGTTGTAATGAAATCTAGAGATAAAATTAAATTAAATTAGATGAAGCCCTTATTATTGAACTTTATATGAAGTAGATTTTACTATTCAATTTCCTAATACAGAATTGGAGTGTAGCCGTCTTCCTGATGATACTTTTTGGACATCTTCAGTGAAAGCAGATATAGATCAGTTTTCCTAACTTATGGAGGAATCACTCATGTGCTGGGGAAGGAAGTGTTTTCCTTGTCCTCGGTACTTTCGGTCATTGTGCTCTATCATCAAAGTACACATTGATTCAGATTAACTTTAATTATGGTTAGAAATAGGTGTCAAACTGCCTCTTTTTTTTCTAAATGCAAACTGATAATAGGAAGTAAAGTGCCTTTAAAAGCAACATGAATATAATGTACCCTTCTGTGATATTTTTATGTTGTATTTTAATTAATCCTTAGTTCTGTCATGGTTGAGATTTTTTGTTGAACTTCAAGTATGGCCTTTAATATGTTGTATGAAGGTATGGTTAATCCCAACTTTTACAACATTCAGGAAAATAAAGAGAAATAAAAGTAAATGTTTCCATTCTCATGGGCATTTCATGAGGTAATACGAAGAAATTATTCTAGTAAGAACAAAGACTGTAGACTGGTCAGCAGAATCAAAAGTGCCAGAATATTATCAACAATACACAAGATATGTTCCCATAGACACTAGGGAGGCACCACAGGGTATTTGGAGATGCACTCAGAGATAATCAAGGCATTCGTCTACAAGTCTGAGTTAATATCACACATGTTTGATGGCTTACATATTATTTACAGTTATTTAACAAAAATAAAATATGCATGCATTTTCACCTGACTAATTGTTAACTTCCTATTCTTAGGAATAATATTTCAAACTTTAAACTTTCCCCTGTGTAAGAATGAGTTTATTCTGAATTACTCAAAGAATTGAATTGGATAATTAGATTTCTATAAATTTAAACTTTACTTCACAAAGTAGACGATGTTTAATGTTTAATGAGTTAAATGCACTGTATCAGCAAATACAAATATTTATACCTATTCCCTTTAAAATATTATTTAAGTCATTTAAGTTACATACACAAGACATGTAATTTTACCTAAAATCATCTTTTTTAATATGTTATCTTTTTCTATATATCTTATATATTGAAAAAATTAACCATATTTGGTGAACTGGACACCAGTAAAGTAACATCAGTTAGCTATCATTTGGAAATTATGGTGGCTAAAAAAGTTATAAGAAAATGATTAAATATTGCTTTCCAAAGGCACTGAAGTCAAGTTCTGCAATGTGAGATCCGTTTTCAGATCTGACCTTAATAAAGAAGTGATTTTCGCTGTCATAGATAATGTAATTTAGCCCTTCAATAGGCCACATAGCAACACAAATATATTATTGTATCTCTCCTAGATATGGAGCTGGAGAGATAAGGTTTGCTAAGGTTACAGGAAAAGGCATCTAATCAACCTTTAACAAATCAAAGAGATGTAAAACAGTCCTCCCCGCCCCACAACCCAAAGAGAATTTTTACAGCAAGACTTAAAAGAAGTTTGCAACTATTTCATGGCCAAAGACAGATTAGAGGGTAGTTAGCCTTCATTTTACATCCTCAAATTCAGAGGTACACAATGATTTGTTTTTCATTTTTATAAATTTAATTTGTATATACACCTTTACTTCTGAATGACAGAAAAGTGCTAATTTTTAAGGTGAACTACACAAAGTTAATCATTTAAAAATATTAAAGCCAATTTTCTTGAAGTCTCTTGGTTCACCCTTATTCTGTCTCTTATGAATCATTGCTTTAGTTTATTTAATTAACATGTTTGGCATTTTTCTCAGTCAGTAGGGTAAATGTGTCTGATTGGCCTGCATAATTTGAATCTAAATCTTATTGAGATGTACAATTCTGTGTATACTCATATGCAGGTCCTCAACATTTACATCTAATGAATTTGCCTTCTTGCCTTAATCCAACCAACTGCACAGCACTCCTGTAGAATATTTTCTCCTTTGCACATGAGGAGACATGACAGCATTTTCACAAGAATAAGAGTTACAAAAATATATTGCCCATTGCATCCTGCTATTCCTTTTCTTCTTTGTAATGGTATCTATGTTAGATACAAAATCCCAGGAGAGTTTGACAGGTTGCTATAGCTTATTTTCATCCAAAGCCATGCTTCATTTTAATATAGGTTTAGAGGTGAGGTCACACACAATTGCTCAAGAGAAAACTGTCACCAAAAATATCTTTATCTAGAATATTTGTTTCTAAATACTCAGAAGGTGCTATCATAATTCTTCTTCTACCTATATACATTTCTCTATTAATAATTTCTTCTGTAAAAATAAAATACACTTCAATATTAAAATTGATATAAATAACAATGAACAGTAAAAACAAAGTACAAATAAAACACTAAATACCTCCACAATGTAGAAATATCTCCGATTCAGCAAACTGACAGACAGTAAAGAGGATAAAAAACACAGTTCAGATGGAACAGAAAAGTAGGGACAGAGAAAAAAAGCTGTAGAGTGAAAGAAGAAAGAAATGCCGGGAAATGATGCACAATGGAGGGATAGGAGATGAGAAGGAAAAGAAGAAAGGGATGAACATGCACAAGGATATGTATGTAAATGAGGGTACAGCCTACACTAATGTACCATATCAGATATGAAATGGGAGCACTAAATTCTTCCATTGGTCTAATTTTATAAAGTTATGTAAGAAGTATTGTGAGCTGCCAGGAGAAACATGAATACCACCCATTTGAATTATAGTATATGAAAAGGACTGCAGTACCAGTGTGGTGGTTTGAATAAGAATAGTCCCCATAGGCTCGTATACTCAAATGTTTAATCTGAAAGGATTAGGTGGTATGGTCTTGTTGAAGAAAGTGTGTCACCAGAGATACGTGTTTGCAGTTTCAAAAGCCCAAGCCAAATTCAGTCTCTCTCTGCCTGTGGATCAAGTTGTAGCTCAGCTTTTTCTCCATCAACATTCCTACCATGCCTATTGTCATATTTTCTGTCATAATGTTAATGGACTAACCTCTGAAATTGTAAACCAGGACCCAAGTAAATGCTTTGATTTTTTTTTTTTTTTTTGACAAGGTTTCTCTGTAGCTTTGGTGCCTGTCCCAGAACTACCTCTTGTAGACCAGGCTGGCCTCAAACTCACAGAGACCCACCTGCCTCTGCCTCCTGAGTGCTGTATGCTTTCTTTTGTAAGAGGCTCTTTGGTCAATGGTCTCTTTACAGTAATAGAACAGTGACTAAGACAAGAAAGGACATGTGAGAACTAATGACATTTTAAATGAATGGCACTCTACATTTGAAGTAATAAGTACAGAAACACAATTTGGCAATTTGGTTTATTTCCTTTGACTATAGGATGACAAATTAGTGTTATATACGTACAAAGTAATTAAACAATTAATTACACAAAAGGAACAGCAGGATCTAGTCTCTTCATGTTAAAGAGGAAACTCTAAGAGACTAAGGACACACACAAAAATTCAAGTACTCAGACAAAGGAATTCTGAAGTAAATATCAGTAAAAATGCTAGTTTGGCTGAAAAAAGATATAATGCTATAGAGAGCCTGTCACAATTATGTGTGTATTACTCATTTAATAAATCATGTTTATGCAATTTTGATTTTTCTTCTGAAAGGACTTGGAGTCAAGAATATTTCAGTTGCAATAACTACAGTCTATAACAAATCCCTGATTTCATTAGATAATATATACCAGTAAAATGAACCGGAACTTCTAAGAAAAAATGGCTAGTTCTATTGTTTTTTTTTTTTCAATACAGGGTCTCTATATATCTTTTGGTGCCTGTCCTGGAACTAGCTCTTGTAGACCAGCCTGGCCTTGAACTCACAGAGATCCTTCTGCCTCTGCCTTCTGAGTGCTGGGATTAAAGGCCTGTGCCACCACTGCCTGGCTGACTAGTTTTATTTTTAATCAAATAATTTAATACAAAGGAATACATGGGCCAACTGAAAAAAGAAGCTAATTGTGAAGATAGGAATTATTTGAATACAAAACTAATAAACAACAATTAAATTATAGTTAAATAAAAATAATTGTTGATGGGACTTCTTTGATATAAAATTCAGTAATCAAGATATACACCTAGTGAAGGTTAATATTCAGGAGGAAGCCTATATGATTTTCTTTGGGTTCTCCTTCTTATTTAGCTTCTCTAAGAACCCGAATTATAGGCTCAATGTCCTTTATTTATGGCTAGAAACCAAATATGAGTGAGTACATTCCATGTTCCTCTTTTTGGGTCTGGCTTACCTCACTCAGGATGGTGTTTTCTATTTCCATCCATTTGCCTGCAAACTTCAAGAAGTCCTTGTTTTTTACTGCTGAGTAGTAAGGAGACAGAGACAGAGACCCACACTGGAGCACCGGACTGAAATCTCAAGGTCCAAATCAGGAGCAGAAGGAGAGAGAGCACAAGCAAGGAACTCAGGACCGCGAGGGGTGCACCCATACACTGAGACAAGGGGGATGTTCTATCGGGAACTCACCAAGGCCAGCTGGCCGGGGTCTGAAAAAGCCCGGGTTAAAACCGGTCTCGCTGAACATAGTGGACAAGGAGGACTACTGAGACATCAAGAACAATGGCAATGGGTTTTTGATCCTACTGCACGTATTGGTTTTGTGGGAGCCTAGGCAGTTTCGTGGATGCTCACCTTACTAGACCTGGATGGAGGTGGGTGGTCCTTGGACTTCCCACAGGGCAGGGAACCCTGATTGCTCTTTGAGCTGACGAGGGAGGGGGACTTGATTGGGGGAAGGAGAGGGAAAGGGGAGGCAGCAGTGGGGAAGAGACAGAAATCTTTAATAAATAAAAAAAAAAGATATACACCTAGTAATCAAGGGGAAATATTTGTCTGCGCATGAAAGCACAGCTTATTTTTAGAGGGTAGATCTTCTGTCCTTAAGAAGGCAAGCACAGCCTCTCTTTCCTCAGTTCAGCTGCACATGATAACTCCTTTGACAGGAGACACATAGGAGACGAAAAAGTAGCTATTTTGAATAAATCTCACACAAATATGAAATCAGATAAGAGAGAGGCATATCCAAGTCATGTCATCTTGATATCTCTATCCCATGGTCATGGAAAAGACTTCCACATTTGTAAAATTTCTTCCAAAAGTACAATCAGATATCATGATGAAAAAGTAAATATAAGTCCCCAATTGAGTGCTTGTTACCAAGATGTTATCATTTCTCCTCACCGCTGTGAACATTATAGCACCAAATGATAGTTTGAGATGATTCATAAGTCAAGATGAGTCTAAGGGAATATAATGAACACACACAGTGTGCTTTCTGAATGAGATTTAGGAAGAGAAAAATTACTTTAGGCAAAAATAAAATATGAAGTTCTAAATAAATTATGAACTTAACACAATGATTGATCTTAAATGTTCTTTTTATTTTACAAAAATGCTATGTTAATCTAAAATGTTAATAATAGAGGCATTATGAGTTAATAACTAATATGTTTTCTAAAAATTCTTTAAATTTAAATTATTAAAATCAGTAAAATTGCCTTATAATAAAAAAATAACATTTATCATCTTCATCTCAGTTTTATTTTTATTTTCTCTTAAATTGGGGCATATTTGTATGTGCTTTTGATGATTTCTGCAATGTTTTCTTTTCTAAAATAAGAAGCCATATGATTCATAATTAGGATATGTAATACCATATTTTACTTAATTAAAAAGATTATGCTTTTGTTCACTCTTTCCATATCTATTGAATATAGTTCTTGAGGTCCTAGCTAGAGCAATAAAACACCAAAAGGAGATCAAGGAGATACAAATCAGAAAAGACGTAATCAAACTCTCACTCTTTGCTGATGATATGATAGTTTACATAAGCCACCCCATAATTTCTATCAAGGAACTTCTATGACTCATAAACACTTTTAGTAATGTAGCAGGATATGAGATTAACCCCCCCAAAAAAAATCAGTAGCCCTCCTGTAAATAAATGACAAATGGGCTGAAAAAGAAATCAGAGAGACATCACCCTTCACAATAGCCGCAAATAGCATAAAATATCTCAGAGCAACTCTGACCAAACAAGTGGAAGCCTTGCATGACAAGAACTTTAAATCTTTGAAAAAAAGAAATTGAAGAAGACACCAGAAAGTGGAAAGATCTCCCATGCTCTTGGGTAGGTAGAATTAAAAAAAAAAAAAAAAAAAAACCACAGGATAGCCAAAACAATCCTGTATAATAAAAGATCCCATTTTTAAGAAATCTATTTTGTAATGATAAATTACTGTACAGTAATTTACATCAATGCTCAGAGGTAATTATTCTTATAAGACTTAAAAAATCTGATAGCTAATTGCATTTTTATTTCCCTATCTATTGCATTTTTATCTCTAAGCATTTACTATTTATTTGAAATCTATCAAATTAATGTACTTCACTAATAATGATTTATGATATTCTTGTTGCTTACATATTGTGGTATAGAAAGCTTAATATGTTTGTACATTGAAAACTAAGATATTTATTTTTATCCTGATGCTATATTCTTCTGTAAACTTTTATGTTATTGATTTCATAATATCACAGTGTTAATGCAATGGATAATTCTATGACATGTAACAGATCTAATTAAATATCATGTCACTCAATGAAGGCAGAAATTGAACTAAAATGAAGACAAAATAGAATAGGCATATGGAAGGTTAAGAAGTATTCATAGACACTTTGGAATTTATTTTTGAATAATTTTCAGTTTGTTCTTTCAAGTTGACATGTGAGAACTAGCTTTTGGTTTATTTTCTGTACTCTAGAATGGTACTTGGTGAAAACAGGTATTGATGGAAAACAATTGTATCATGGTTTATGATTTGCCTCACAAACACATGATGCATTTTAGAAGAAAAAAATCTCCAAGAAAAAAAGTTTAAAAACTTCCCATTATGAATGTATTAGTGTGCAAGTAAAAGAAAAAGCACATTTGGCATTTTATGGTCAATGAACTCCAAATTTCTATCGCCATGAGTAGTGGAATGAATAAAATAAAATTGCTGTTTCAACATGTAACATCCTACATATACATATTTATTAGAATATTATACCAAGTGTTCAAGCTGACAGAAAATTCAAGGCAAACTCTGACTCTGTCTACTATAAGCAATGGATTTGCAAGGAAAAACTAAGTCCTATTTTTGTTGTTGTCCTTCTGTGTACTTCGTGAAATACCAAGAACCTCAGCTGTGATGTGAACAGCATTATCTGAATCTAAAATGACCAATTCTCTGTCCACATATACACCCTTTCAGACACATGCTATTGTGTTTAAATATTGTGTACTCTTAAAACTAATTACTAGGAAGAAATACTTGCCCTGATGACAGAACATATTGTATTAAAATTAATGTACCTTCATTATTTTATAATTTGTAGAAGGATATAAAATAGTTATAGGTTTTAATATGTCACAAGCAAATGTCATTGTCTCCTCAATATATTCAGTGATTTCTACAAATGAAGCCAATCTATGGCACAACACCAAAATTTTGAATCAGTAGGTTTCAAACTATTTTCTTTTATGGATTTTCTATCCAGCTTCACCTCTTCAGTATAAAAGTCAAAGGCTACAGTCCTTTATCATATGAGGACAGTTATTTGATGATTCATTGAAATTTTTGTTTTTTCCTTCCCTTTTTCTTTCTTCCTTTGGCACGTAGCTATAATAAAACCTGGGCTGAATAACTACATTCCTCGTATATACATTAGTTTGTCAGTCTTCTATACTTATTATTGAGTAGTATCTATATTGCATGTTTCAAAATGATGAGCTTAAATCTTGGGCCGCTATGCAGAAAATTGAGGCAGAGTTTTTGAGCTTTAAGGGACCAAGCTGCTTTTTCTGCCTGAGCTGGCACAAGCTTAAAACACAATTTCGTATCATTTACTAATTTACTGATGAGCAAAATAGCAGCACCAAAGGAAGGGAAGTTCTATCAAAGCCCATTCCAAATACGCTTCTCTCTGCTCTTTATCAATGGTTCTTGAGAGATTTGTTTTTTTTTTTATTTTCTTTTTTTTTATTTATTTTTTTTCTTTTTTTTATTTTATTGAGAATGGGAAAAAAAAGTTTCCGCCTCCTCCCAGCCTCCCATTTCCCTCCCCCTTCCCCCCACTCTTCTCCCCCTCCCCCCACTCCTCTCCCCCTCCCTCTCCAATCCAAAGAGCAGTCATGGTTCCCTGCCCTGTGGAAAGTCCAAGGACCTC